>NC_053029.1:25301899-25601899 GCF_016746235.2 Drosophila teissieri | reverse complement strand
CCTATTCTCGATACGGCCATTCCTTGGCAAAACAAACTTCACTCTTCAATATTTTCAAAATTTTAACTTATACGCATATATATGCATATATATATATACGAATATATATATATATATATATATATATAGGTTATGCAACCGCCTGCATGCGGGTTATTCACGGTGTGGGGTTATGTTAATTTTCACTTTATATGGCACACAAAAAAAAGGTATTTTTCCACATTTCCCGATTCTTCGTTCCTTATGGGTTTTTCTCTGGATTTTCCGGGCGTAGAGAGCTCTTTTTCGTAAGCTACCGAACTCTGGAGTGGCTGCTCCAAGCCGCGATGCTCTCAATACGAATTTTCGGCGAATACTCAGCACCTGCTGAAGAGCCAGGTTTGCCTTCCCCTCTCCCTCTCTTTTCGTTGTCAGCAGCAAGCTTTTTGGTACTGCGGGGTGGGGAAATTTGCGATGATCTAAGTTGAATTGTGGCCTGCAAAAACAATTACCCCTTAAATCCCAACGTTCTGACCTTTAGTTGAGAGCCCTTTTTTTTTTATTTACCTTCTTTTCACTTTTCCTTGAATTTTAAAATCGTATCTCAGCGCGTATAGGTTAATTATAATATTATGTTAATGCATACTATTCTGAAGATCGACAAAAAAAAGAAATATTTTCCGAGAGACTTCGATGTGTTTGGTTGGCAGGTTAAGCGGCAAATAGGACGAATTTGGGGTTAAGGGCAGCTTTATAGGCCCGAATTCCAAAGGCCATTTTAGTCTCCAGTGTCAATGTGGCACTGGAACAAGGAATATCATCCCTGAGATGAAGGCGGAACCCTACCCACTTTAAGCTATAAACTAGCTAATCGGTATTAAATTTTAGGGATTTCCACATCCCGAATTCCTTTGACCATTCACACCCTACGCTCCTTTTAGAGGATAGTCCTAGCTATGACCGCACCCGTGCAAAGTATTTGTACATTAATATGCGACTTTTTTTAAAATCTGTGGACGGACCTTGATTACCTTTGCGCTTGCTTTTGCTAACAGTTGGGACACCCTCCAAAACCATTGCCTACTTTTAGGCCTACATTTCTTTTCCCTCTTTGTATCTTTTTATCTTTGTGTATCTTTTCATCGACCAGCGCTTCTACAAAACCCCCCAACAAGATCGCGCTTAGGAGAGAAAGAAAAGCCTACAAAGCGGGATCCACGCTGGGAGCTATAATTTCATGATGTTATTGCTTGAGATCTTTCACATGAAACTTTCCTACATAACGTCCTTGTGTATCCTCCACGTCGTAATAACTGTTGCCGAGTTTTCTTTTAATACGCGCTTTTAGAAACGCAGGGGCAAGTTTAGCATTGAACCCCTTTGCAAAATTACTTTGACAGAAATTCCGCCTGTAGACCTCTTGACCGGGGACGAATGAAACTTCACGGCTTCTTAAATTATAAGAGTTTTCATTTCTTTGATGCTGCTTCCTCATGGTCGCTACCGCCTTGCTTCGTTCCAAATCAAAACTATCATCTCTCTGGAAGCGAACTGAACGGTCTTCAAGCACCCCGAGATTACGTAGAAGCCTATACGTTGATCCATTGGTAACCATGCGCTGTCCGAAGGTCAACCTATAGGATGAAGTGTTTACGGCCGTATGGAAACTAGACCGTAGCGAACAGCAAATCTTGCTTAAGTGTTCATCCCAGTTTGTCTGATTGGGATGTATATACGACTTAATGGCAGCGATCACAGACCTATTTACTCTTTCCGACGGATTACCTTGAGGGGCGTAAATGGCCGTATAAGAGTGCGTATGTTATATTTATCTAAAAGACGGTTAAAAGCATGTGATTTAAACTGAACGCCGTTATCAGATACTATTACTTCAGGAATGCCAAAACAGTGTAGTAACTCTTCTTCAACGTACTTTAAAATTGCCTCTGCCGTAAACTTTTTGATAGGCATTAAAAAAGGAAATTTAGTAAAGTGATCCAGCACTACAAAAACTCCTATATGACCAGACCGAGATCGCGGGTATGGACCAAGGAAGTCGACATACAGTTTCTGGAAAAATCTTTGCGTTTCGCCTGTTTTGCTAAGGTTTGGTTTAAGACTATAATTGGGATGTTTTGAGCATTTGCATATCTCACAACCATTCACGTGAGCATTAACGTCCGCAACCAGATTGGGCCAGAAGAAGTACCTACGTACTCGTTCAAGGGTCTTATTGATACCACAGTGAGAAGCTAAGGGATGATCGTGCGATATTTGTAGTACCATGGGAACCAATTCTTTTGGTATCCACAGATTCCAAACCATATCATCTGCTATTCTTTCGCCAGCTGCTTGTTCCGTCCTGCGATACAAAAGACTGTCCATAACTTTTACGTCTGGAAGCAAAAACTGATTCTGTTGAACTTTTAAGTTTAGTTCCTCATAATCCTTGCTTCTAAAGTGGTCAGATTGCAGGTCAATAAATCGATCTAACTCCAACGCGGAAAGGTCTTGTGTGAACGCCCGAGAGAGGACATCTAGAACGACGTTTTGAGTACCTTTTCTGTGTTTGATCTCAAAACTAAACCCCTGAAGCTTGAGTGCCCACCTCGCCAATCTGCTGCTCAAGTCCGTTTGAGACATGAGCCATTTCAATGACGCATGGTCGGTGACTACGGTGAATTTATGGCCTTCCACATACGCTCGAAATTTCTGTATAGACATAATTGCTGCCAGACATTCTTTTTCCGTAACGGAGTAATTCCTTTGGCATTGATTTAATTTTCGCGACATAAAAGCGATCGGTACTTCGTCACCTTCAGTACTTAACTGAACCAATACCCCACCAATTCCAGTGTGACTGGCGTCACAATGTATAAAGAAGGGTTCATCAAAATTTGGGCTATGCAAGACAGGTGCCTCGCACATGTGTTGTTTCAGAGCTTCAAACGCCTTTTGCGCCTCTGCGGACCATTCAAATTTCCTTTTTTGTCTAAGGGCATCAGTCAAGGGTGAAGCAACGGTGGCATAGTTTTTAATGAATTTATGGTACCACCCAGTCATGCCCAAAAATCTGCGAAGCTGTTTAACTGATCGAGGTTCCGGAAAGTCTACAATGGCCGACAGTTAATCTGGATGCCCAAATGGCATGACAGTATATTGATAGAGAGGGCGGCCTGGGACCGTAAACGCAGTCTTATCCCTCGATTTTGATTCAAGCGGAATTTGCCAAAACGCATCCTTTAAGTCTAAGCTAGAAATGAACTCAGCTTTTGGCAAACGGCTTAGTATACCATCAATAAACGGCATAGGGTATGCATCCTTAACCGTTACTGCATTTACCTTCCTGCTATCCAAACAAAGGCGGACTTTTCCTGGCTTACGTACAAGGACTACAGGAGAGGACCATGCACTGTTGGATTCCTCGATCACTCCTAACGACAACATGCGGTCAAGCTCTGCGTACATCATTTTTTCAATAGCGGGAGACACTGGATAATGCCTCTGCTTTATTGGTTTTGAATTTTCCACATCAATGCAATGACTAAGAACGGAAATGCGACCCAATCCAGTTTCAGAAAATGACGGAAATAGTGCAATGGAATCTTTTAGTTGTTTTTGCTGCTTCGCAGTTAACGGGCGCAGCATAGAATCTTCTACTGCTGAAACAGCAAGATTAGAGTTGAACAAAGGTAGCAAATCAAACCTGATCCAGAAATCAATTCCTAGGTAAAGATTTTGAGACAACGATGGAACGATATACAAAATAATTTCCTCCGACTTGTTCCTAAAGAATATTTCTGTGGTCAGCTTGCCCATAACCCGCTGGGACTTTCCATCTGCAGTTTTTACTGAACATTTAAAAGGTTTGAGCCCTTGGCTTTGGTCATTTAAGAGATCGTCTGCAAAGGTTCCGCCTATACAACTGATAGATGCTCCAGAGTCTAGCAACCCACTAACAGTTCTGCCCAAAATAGATATTTCTGCATATGGTCGTACGTCTAGCGTATTTCCAATCATGGCTGAAAGCACCGTAACGCGTTCTTGCTTACGCTTCTCGAAATAATGACGGCGACGGTCTGGTTTGCATTGTTTTGATTTTTCATTTATGGCTGGGACCTTTTCTTTAATACTATAATGTTGGTTACCTATTGATACTTCCGGGATATGTGTACGATTTGTTGGCTTAGGAATGTCAGCGATAAGAAGAACTGGTTCGTGACTTATTGATCTACTTTCGGTTCGGACGACAGATATGTTTTGCGAGCACTGTTTGTTGGTGCTCGGCCTTTCCAGTTTTTTGAAGACTGACAATGACTGCAATTTGGGCGGTAGGTATCAGGTTTTCCGCAACCATAGCAGAAAACGCGGCGTTCCCTCGTACAATCATGGTATCTATGCCCTGTCATGTCACAGTTCCAACATTTTAAATCTATGGCCGCAATTTCTTCAACTTCTGGATCTTCACTATCTAGTTGATCCTTAAATTGCGGTTCTATTTCGTTCACCTGTCTTTTGGGCGGCGGTCGACTGAAGGTATTATGTGGCTTAGACAATTGCTGCTTGAAAATCTCATGTCTGCGCACCGCTTGGCGCAGGTCAGCCACGCTGTGGATGGGAATATGAAGCAGCTCATGTTGTATTTCCGTCAAAAAGTTTGACCTTAAGACCCCTAGCATATAGGATTCCGACATTGGCTGCGATAAATGGTCAGCCATTGCCGCGATTGCCTGATAATATTCATCAAACGACTCATTGTGCTTCTGTTTACGCTGATCAATTGAGGCTTGGATATCTCTATCCGTACGTGCATCTTTAAACTGTGTCCTTAAAGCCACGCACAAGTCGGTCCAAATTATTATTGGTACTGTCTTATGATACCTCCAAAACCACTCTACTGCCCCACCTTCAAACAAGTTGCTCGAATATCGGGCCAGCAAGTTAAAATTCCCGTCCAGTGTTTGCCTAGTCAACGCTTCTGCTCGATAAATGAAATCGTCAACTGACAGGAAACCCTTACCCGTATATCTCAATTTCCAATTAGTCATAATTTGGCTAATACGATCTGGCCGGAGATCAAATGCTTCTGAATGGAAACTGGCTTCGGTGTTTATATTTCCGGATTGATTAGGGGAAATTTCTGTCGGAACTTGCTCTCTCCTGTTTATTTCGCTTGTCCGACTCGGTAGAGACATTCTTTGGAAGCCTGCCTCAATTGCCCTTGAAATAAGTCGTGTTTGCCTGTCTGACATATCCCTTATTTCTTCTGCCTGCCTATGTGCAGCGGAACTCAACGCGTCTGTTATAGCCTGAACTAGTTTAGCTATATTTGGATCACCCACTTGCGAATCCATCATCCATCCATCATTATTTGCTTCTAACTGTTGGTTTGGGAACCTGATGGTTTTTCTGCCAGGCTATTGTCTCCCGATTCTGTCAATTCAATGGGAGCTCTACAGACGGGACACACTTTGCGGTTTGTCGTATTAAAACACGCCAGGTGGAACGTATGATCACAATTTGTTGTTAGCAGCTGTGCTGTATACTCAATGGGGTTAGTACATATGAAGCAATGTGCAGCTCTTTCTTCCTCATGTACTGTCTCTGGGCTGCGTGTTAAAGGCATGGTTTTAAGAAAACTATAATAATTTAATTTAACTCAAAAGGTGTGATAAGTATTATTCAATTAAATACCGGGGTCATGCTATTACTTGTTTCAGAAAGGGTATAAACTTGTTTTATTCAGTTCTGTAAGATAGGATTAATTTTATGTTTGGTATAGAACACATTTGTAGTAATATACCACAAAAGAGTTCAGTATACACAGAAAACAATCAACACAAAAAATTTAGCTAGCTTCGTTGGTTATTTTAAAACTAATCGTATTCAATAGCAAAATTATTAGATATCTTGAATCAGATAAGATTCCTTTTAAGTTTTGTATAGATAAAATTTGTAGTAATATACCACAAAAGAATTCAATATACGCAGAACCTAAAGTATAATAAGAAAAACAATCAACACAGAGAATTTAGCTAGCTCCGTTGGTTATTTTGAAACTAATCGTATTCAATAGCTAAATTATTAGATATGTAGAAGGGTATAGAAGTCGGGCAAATTTAAGAAAGGAAAAGGCTTACACTGCATCCAGAAATCCTTTACTTCGACTTTCCCATTTATCTCGACTAAAATACAATTAACCTTAGACTCTTTGGTCGAAGCGCGATTACTTGAAATCATTCGCTAGTCTAAACTCTTAGAGTCTAGGTTTAAATATGTATACTTTGCAGAGCCAGGGCCAAAAATCTATTGAATGATACTTTCGTCCACCTGGTCCATTTGCAATAGCATGTTTGTTTATTTTTTTATTTTTCACAAGACAAAAGATAGAAATTTTAGAAAAGAGTGTGCGTGAGGGATTAGTTGGCCTAAGCTTCTGCTGATTTCCAAAAGTTGTTCAATGGAGATGGCCAGTTAGCATATATTACTCGGCTTGCCAGTTGGCCGACACGTTTGGGCGCCATTAATTATTCTGTAGCATATCACTGTTAATATTATTCGGACCAGCTGATGGACATACGAGGTAATACCGCACGCGTTGCTTCCGGCCTTGCTCAGATTCGGGACGATGGGTGGGTTTTTCTAAGTGTATTACTCGCAGTGCTGGCGTCGTATGCAAAAAGAATTATTAAATTTCGCGTGCTTCGGGAATTATAGGAAAAGGGCACTCAGATCCGAAAAGAACCAAAAAAAAACAAGAGAGAACGCTATAGTCGAGTTCCCCGACTATCTGATACCCGTTACTCAGCTATTCGAAGATGCGAAGCAGAGTCTTCAGCACATACAGTTTTTGGCGGTTTTGTGGGCGTTAGAGTGGGCGTGGCAAAAAGTTTTTTGGCAAATCGATAGAAATTTACAAGACTAATACAAAAATGAAAAAATATCAAAACATTTTTCATAAGTGTGGGCGTGGCAGCTTTGGTCGGTTTGTGGGCGTTAGAGAGGGCGTGGCAAAAAGTTTTTTTGCAAATCGTTAGAAATTTTCAAGACTAATATAAAAATGAAAAAATATCGAAACATTTTTCAAAAGTGTGGACGTGGCAGTTTTGGGCGGTTTGTGGGCGTTAGAGTGGGCGTGGCAACATGAATCGACAAACTTGCGCTGCGTCTATGCCCCTGGAGTCTGTATGCTTAATCTCAACTTTCTAGCTTTTGTAGTTCCTGAGATCTCGACGTTCATACGGACGGACAGACGGACGGACAGACGGACAGACGGACAGACGGACAGACGGACGGACAGACGGACGGACAGACGGACATGGCCAAATCGACTCGGCTACTGATCCTGATCAAGAATATATATACTTTATATGGTCGGAAACGCTTCCTTCTTCCTGTTACATACTTTTCAACGAATCTAGTATACCCTTTTACTCTACGAGTAACGGGTATAATAACTTAGATATATTTATGCTAGAGAACACTAACACATTACCAGTAGTTAAGCCTAAGACAAAAATTATAAATGAAGATTTCTCGAAAGATCTAATTCATATATTTGCTAACGAAATTGACGATTTGGAAACTGTTCACAGTGCGGGCTCAGACGATCTTTATTTTATTAGTATTACAACTAATTGTCTTAACGTTTTTAAAATCCAAATACAAATTTTAGAAGCGGAAAGCGATTTAAGTACCTTCAAAATTTTACATAACAAGAAAATAAGACATATCTTTAAATCAAGCGGAAACGAGGAAAATATGCTTAAGTTCATGCAAGAGAAACTGCCAGAAAAAGGCTGAGTTGTAATATTTTGTGAAATTTTAAGTTCATTTGTAAAATTTCAAGAAATTTATAGGCAGTATTTTTCAAGTAATAAAAATTTAAGAATTCTAAAGTCAGGAATACTGTTAGAAGACGTAAGATAAAAAAAAACTCTTGAAGATTATCGAAAACGAACACATAAAGAATAATCCCAGAGGCATTAACGAAATTTTTATATCTATAAGGAAAAAATACTATTATCCAAAAATGTAAAAAGTTTATTCAAAATTATATTAACAATTGTAAAATTTGTAATTTAGCCAAATATGATAGGAAACCTATAAAATATAATTTAAATATTACAGAAACGCCAGATAAAATAAACGATATAATTCACATAGACATCTGGTATCCTAAAAGAAATATTATGTACGTTACATCAATTGACAAAATGTCTAAATATGCCACCGCTCAACATATTAAAGGCAGATAATAAAATTAAGAATTCAATACCTAGGAAAGCCGAAAAAGATCGTAACTGATAACGAATTCGACATTGTCGTAATAAAGCAATTTCTCCTCGAAAATAACATAGATGTGCACTTTACAACTCCTTATAAGAAAACTGGAAACTTGGACGTGGAAATATTACATTTAACCCTCAATGAACATATGCGATTGTATAATGCTGATCCAAACAATATTGACACTATTCAAGATAATGTTTATAATGCAATTGTTTTCTATAATAATACAATTCATTCAACCATAAATATTAGACCGATAGATTTATTTAATAATATACTTTGTCACGAAGACATCTCCAAAATATCGGAAAAGCTAGTAAGAAATAAACAAACTTTAATTGCTAAACAAGATAACATAAACGAGTCAAACTTCGCAAATATATTTGTTAAGAATAATCAAGTAGGAAAATCAAATCCAAAATACAAAGAAATAAGTAATTACACGCAATACGGTAACTACTTGATTAATAATAAAGACCATAAAAGAAAAATCTATAAGGATCAGGTTGCCAAAAAAATTTTGCCACGTCCACTCTAACGCCTACAAACCGCCAAAAACTGTCAGTGTTGAAGTCTCTCCTTCGCACTTCCAATAGCTGTGTAACGGGTATCAGATAGACGGGGAACTCGACTGTAGCGTTCACTCTTGTTTTTATTTAAAATTAATTTTTATCCTAAAAGAAATTTAAAGGATGAACCTATTAGGTCGAATAGTACCCGTTTCTGTCTATTTTGCAGATGAACTATTCATCATTACCATTTCATTCGGTCAGTAGTTTATTGTACATATATTTCATTCTGGGCGTGTCTGTAATTTTGTTACAAGACTAACTAAAAATGGAAAAATATCAAAACATTTTTCAAAAGCCCACAAAAAACTAATACGCCCAAATTTTTAACTTATTTTTCATTTGATGAAAATTTATTTGAATTTTTTTTCCCAATTTATACGGCTTTTCCAGAACATGTTGAAATTTATCGGTGACACTTCCACTACCTGAGTAATCTGGTAGTCGGGGAACTCGACTATAGCATTCTCTTGTTTTTTTTTATATTATTTTTTTTTTTTGCCGTATGGATATGCAAGTTAACTAAGTTAACCCGCAACGACCGATTGTCCGTTGACCAGCCCCGGTCAAACTGCTGACACAGCGTCTGGCAGGTAGCTACTGCATAGCCGGCAAGCAATGCATCTGGCAGCGGCCGCTATAAGGAACTTCTATATTAGCTTTTAATACAATAAAGAGCACAATCTGTAGCATATCACTGTTATTATTATTTGGACCAGCTGATGGACATACGAGGTAATACCGCACGCGTTGCTTCCGGCCTTGCTCAGATTCGGGACGATGGGTGGGTTTTTCTAAGTGTATTACTCGCAGTGCTGGCGTCGTATGCAAAAAGAATTATTAAATTTCGCGTGCTTCGGGAATTATAGGAAAAGGGCACTCAGATCCGAAAAGAAACAACAAAAAACAAAAGGAAACATTGGGGCGATAGACAGAAAAGAATTTATGAAACAAGGCGACTTGAAAAATTGTTGCTATGGCTGTTTTTATAGCAACTAGTATTAGCCCAGTAATTCCTTTGGCATTGATTTAATTTTCGCGACATAAAAGCGATCGGTACTTCGTCACCTTCAGTACTTAACTGAACCAATACCCCACCAATTCCAGTGTGACTGGCGTCACAATGTATAAAGAAGGGTTCATCAAAATTTGGGCTATGCAAGACAGGTGCCTCGCACATGTGTTGTTTCAGAGCTTCAAACGCCTTTTGCGCCTCTGCGGACCATTCAAATTTCCTTTTTTGTCTAAGGGCATCAGTCAAGGGTGAAGCAACGGTGGCATAGTTTTTAATGAATTTATGGTACCACCCAGTCATGCCCAAAAATCTGCGAAGCTGTTTAACTGATCGAGGTTCCGGAAAGTCTACAATGGCCGACAGTTAATCTGGATGCCCAAATGGCATGACAGTATATTGATAGAGAGGGCGGCCTGGGACCGTAAACGCAGTCTTATCCCTCGATTTTGATTCAAGCGGAATTTGCCAAAACGCATCCTTTAAGTCTAAGCTAGAAATGAACTCAGCTTTTGGCAAACGGCTTAGTATACCATCAATAAACGGCATAGGGTATGCATCCTTAACCGTTACTGCATTTACCTTCCTGCTATCCAAACAAAGGCGGACTTTTCCTGGCTTACGTACAAGGACTACAGGAGAGGACCATGCACTGTTGGATTCCTCGATCACTCCTAACGACAACATGCGGTCAAGCTCTGCGTACATCATTTTTTCAATAGCGGGAGGCACTGGATAATGCCTCTGCTTTATTGGTTTTGAATTTTCCACATCAATGCAATGACTAAGAACGGAAGTGCGACCCAATCCAGTTTCAGAAAATGACGGAAATAGTGCAATGGAATCTTTTAGTTGTTTTTGCTGCTTCGCAGTTAACGGGCGCAGCATAGAATCTTCTACTGCTGAAACAGCAAGATTAGAGTTGAACAAAGGTAGCAAATCAAACCTGATCCAGAAATCAATTCCTAGGTAAAGATTTTGAGACAACGATGGAACGATATACAAAATAATTTCCTCCGACTTGTTCCTAAAGAATATTTCTGTGGTCAGCTTGCCCATAACCCGCTGGGACTTTCCATCTGCAGTTTTTACTGAACATTTAAAAGGTTTGAGCCCTTGGCTTTGGTCATTTAAGAGATCGTCTGCAAAGGTTCCGCCTATACAACTGATAGGTGCTCCAGAGTCTAGCAACCCACTAACAGTTCTGCCCAAAATAGATATTTCTGCATATGGTCGTACGTCTAGCGTATTTCCAATCATGGCTGAAAGCACCGTAACGCGTTCTTGCTTACGCTTCTCGAAATAATGACGGCGACGGTCTGGTTTGCATTGTTTTGATTTTTCATTTATGGCTGGGACCTTTTCTTTAATACTATAATGTTGGTTACCTATTGATACTTCCGGGATATGTGTACGATTTGTTGGCTTAGGAATGTCAGCGATAAGAAGAACTGGTTCGTGACTTATTGATCTACTTTCGGTTCGGACGACAGATATGTTTTGCGAGCACTGTTTGTTGGTGCTCGGCCTTTCCAGTTTTTTGAAGACTGACAATGACTGCAATTTGGGCGGTAGGTATCAGGTTTTCCGCAACCATAGCAGAAAACGCGGCGTTCCCTCGTACAATCATGGTATCTATGCCCTGTCATGTCACAGTTCCAACATTTTAAATCTATGGCCGCAATTTCTTCAACTTCTGGATCTTCACTATCTAGTTGATCCTTAAATTGCGGTTCTATTTCGTTCACCTGTCTTTTGGGCGGCGGTCGACTGAAGGTATTATGTGGCTTAGACAATTGCTGCTTGAAAATCTCATGTCTGCGCACCGCTTGGCGCAGGTCAGCCACGCTGTGGATGGGAATATGAAGCAGCTCATGTTGTATTTCCGTCAAAAAGTTTGACCTTAAGACCCCTAGCATATAGGATTCCGACATTGGCTGCGATAAATGGTCAGCCATTGCCGCGATTGCCTGATAATATTCATCAAACGACTCATTGTGCTTCTGTTTACGCTGATCAATTGAGGCTTGGATATCTCTATCCGTACGTGCATCTTTAAACTGTGTCCTTAAAGCCACGCACAAGTCGGTCCAAATTATTATTGGTACTGTCTTATGATACCTCAAAAACCACTCTACTGCCCCACCTTCAAACAAGTTGCTCGAATATAGGGCCAGCAAGTTAAAATTCCCGTCCAGTGTTTGCCTAGTCAACGCTTCTGCTCGATAAATGAAATCGTCAACTGACAGGAAACCCTTACCCGTATATCTCAATTTCCAATTAGTCATAATTTGGCTAATACGATCTGGCCGGAGATCAAATGCTTCTGAATGGAAACTGGCTTCGGTGTTTATATTTCCGGATTGATTAGGGGAAATTTCTGTCGGAACTTGCTCTCTCCTGTTTATTTCGCTTGTCCGACTCGGTAGAGACATTCTTTGGAAGCCTGCCTCAATTGCCCTTGAAATAAGTCGTGTTTGCCTGTCTGACATATCCCTTATTTCTTCTGCCTGCCTATGTGCAGCGGAACTCAACGCGTCTGTTATAGCCTGAACTAGTTTAGCTATATTTGGATCACCCACTTGCGAATCCATCATCCATCCATCATTATTTGCTTCTAACTGTTGGTTTGGGAACCTGATGGTTTTTCTGCCAGGCTATTGTCTCCCGATTCTGTCAATTCAATGGGAGCTCTACAGACGGGACACACTTTGCGGTTTGTCGTATTAAAACACGCCAGGTGGAACGTATGATCACAATTTGTTGTTAGCAGCTGTGCTGTATACTCAATGGGGTTAGTACATATGAAGCAATGTGCAGCTCTTTCTTCCTCATGTACTGTCTCTGGGCTGCGTGTTAAATGCATGGTTTTAAGAAAACTATAATAATTTAATTTAACTCAAAAGGTGTGATAAGTATTATTCAATTAAATACCGGGGTCATGCTATTACTTGTTTCAGAAAGGGTATAAACTTGTTTTATTCAGTTCTGTAAGATAGGATTAATTTTATGTTTGGTATAGAACACATTTGTAGTAATATACCACAAAAGAGTTCAGTATACACAGAACATAAAATATCATAAGGAAAACAATCAACACAAAAAATTTAGCTAGCTTCGTTGGTTATTTTAAAACTAATCGTATTCAATAGCAAAATTATTAGATATCTTGAATCAGATAAGATTCCTTTTAAGTTTTGTATAGATAAAATTTGTAGTAATATACCACAAAAGAATTCAATATACGCAGAACCTAAAGTATAATAAGAAAAACAATCAACACAGAGAATTTAGCTAGCTCCGTTGGTTATTTTGAAACTAATCGTATTCAATAGCTAAATTATTAGATATGTAGAAGGGTATAGAAGTCGGGCAAATTTAAGAAAGGAAAAGGCTTACACTGCATCCAGAAATCCTTTACTTCGACTTTCCCATTTATCTCGACTAAAATACAATTAACCTTAGACTCTTTGGTCGAAGCGCGATTACTTGAAATCATTCGCTAGTCTAAACTCTTAGAGTCTAGGTTTAAATATGTATACTTTGCAGAGCCAGGGCCAAAAATCTATTGAATGATACTTTCGTCCACCTGGTCCATTTGCAATAGCATGTTTGTTTATTTTTTTATTTTTCACAAGACAAAAGATAGAAATTTTAGAAAAGAGTGTGCGTGAGGGATTAGTTGGCCTAAGCTTCTGCTGATTTCCAAAAGTTGTTCAATGGAGATGGCCAGTTAGCATATATTACTCGGCTTGCCAGTTGGCCGACACGTTTGGGCGCCATTAATTATTCTGTAGCATATCACTGTTAATATTATTCGGACCAGCTGATGGACATACGAGGTAATACCGCACGCGTTGCTTCCGGCCTTGCTCAGATTCGGGACGATGGGTGGGTTTTTCTAAGTGTATTACTCGCAGTGCTGGCGTCGTATGCAAAAAGAATTATTAAATTTCGCGTGCTTCGGGAATTATAGGAAAAGGGCACTCAGATCCGAAAAGAACCAAAAAAAAACAAAAGGAAACATTGGGGCGATAGACAGAAAAGAATTTATGAAACAAGGCGACTTGAAAAATTGTTGCTATGGCTGTTTTTATAGCAACTAGTATTAGCCCAGTAATTCCTTTGGCATTGATTTAATTTTCGCGACATAAAAGCGATCGGTACTTCGTCACCTTCAGTACTTAACTGAACCAATACCCCACCAA
Source organism: Drosophila teissieri (assembly GCF_016746235.2). Classification (NCBI taxonomy): domain Eukaryota; kingdom Metazoa; phylum Arthropoda; class Insecta; order Diptera; family Drosophilidae; genus Drosophila; species Drosophila teissieri. The sequence goes on along the minus strand of NC_053029.1, from coordinate 25,587,839 downwards.
TTCCAGTGTGACTGGCGTCACAATGTATAAAGAAGGGTTCATCAAAATTTGGGCTATGCAAGACAGGTGCCTCGCACATGTGTTGTTTCAGAGCTTCTAACGCCTTTTGCGCCTCTGCGGACCATTCAAATTTCCTTTTTTGTCTAAGGGCATCAGTCAAGGGTGAAGCAACGGTGGCATAGTTTTTAATGAATTTATGGTACCACCCAGTCATGCCCAAAAATCTGCGAAGCTGTTTAACTGATCGAGGTTCCGGAAAGTCTACAATGGCCGACAGTTAATCTGGATGCCCAAATGGCATGACAGTATATTGATAGAGAGGGCGGCCTGGGACCGTAAACGCAGTCTTATCCCTCGATTTTGATTCAAGCGGAATTTGCCAAAACGCATCCTTTAAGTCTAAGCTAGAAATGAACTCAGCTTTTGGCAAACGGCTTAGTATACCATCAATAAACGGCATAGGGTATGCATCCTTAACCGTTACTGCATTTACCTTCCTGCTATCCAAACAAAGGCGGACTTTTCCTGGCTTACGTACAAGGACTACAGGAGAGGACCATGCACTGTTGGATTCCTCGATCACTCCTAACGACAACATGCGGTCAAGCTCTGCGTACATCATTTTTTCAATAGCGGGAGACACTGGATAATGCCTCTGCTTTATTGGTTTTGAATTTTCCACATCAATGCAATGACTAAGAACGGAAGTGCGACCCAATCCAGTTTCAGAAAATGACGGAAATAGTGCAATGGAATCTTTTAGTTGTTTTTGCTGCTTCGCAGTTAACGGGCGCAGCATAGAATCTTCTACTGCTGAAACAGCAAGATTAGAGTTGAACGAAGGTAGCAAATCAAACCTGATCCAGAAATCAATTCCTAGGTAAAGATTTTGAGACAACGATGGAACGATATACAAATTAATTTCCTCCGACTTGTTCCTAAAGAATATTTCTGTGGTCAGCTTGCCCATAACCCGCTGGGACTTTCCATCTGCAGTTTTTACTGAACATTTAAAAGGTTTGAGCCCTTGGCTTTGGTCATTTAAGAGATCGTCTGCAAAGGTTCCGCCTATCCAACTGATAGATGCTCCAGAGTCTAGCAACCCACTAACAGTTCTGCCCAAAATAGATATTTCTGCATATGGTCGTACGTCTAGCGTATTTCCAATCATGGCTGAAAGCACCGTAACGCGTTCTTGCTTACGCTTCTCGAAATAATGACGGCGACGGTCTGGTTTGCATTGTTTTGATTTTTCATTTATGGCTGGGACCTTTTCTTTAATACTATAATGTTGGTTACCTATTGATACTTCCGGGATATGTGTACGATTTGTTGGCTTAGGAATGTCAGCGATAAGAAGAACTGGTTCGTGACTTATTGATCTACTTTCGGTTCGGACGACAGATATGTTTTGCGAGCACTGTTTGTTGGTGCTCGGCCTTTCCAGTTTTTTGAAGACTGACAATGACTGCAATTTGGGCGGTAGGTATCAGGTTTTCCGCAACCATAGCAGAAAACGCGGCGTTCCCTCGTACAATCATGGTATCTATGCCCTGTCATGTCACAGTTCCAACATTTTAAATCTATGGCCGCAATTTCTTCAACTTCTGGATCTTCACTATCTAGTTGATCCTTAAATTGCGGTTCTATTTCGTTCACCTGTCTTTTGGGCGGCGGTCGACTGAAGGTATTATGTGGCTTAGACAATTGCTGCTTGAAAATCTCATGTCTGCGCACCGCTTGGCGCAGGTCAGCCACGCTGTGGATGGGAATATGAAGCAGCTCATGTTGTATTTCCGTCAAAAAGTTTGACCTTAAGACCCCTAGCATATAGGATTCCGACATTGGCTGCGATAAATGGTCAGCCATTGCCGCGATTGCCTGATAATATTCATCAAACGACTCATTGTGCTTCTGTTTACGCTGATCAATTGAGGCTTGGATATCTCTATCCGTACGTGCATCTTTAAACTGTGTCCTTAAAGCCACGCACAAGTCGGTCCAAATTATTATTGGTACTGTCTTATGATACCTCAAAAACCACTCTACTGCCCCACCTTCAAACAAGTTGCTCGAATATCGGGCCAGCAAGTTAAAATTCCCGTCCAGTGTTTGCCTAGTCAACGCTTCTGCTCGATAAATGAAATCGTCAACTGACAGGAAACCCTTACCCGTATATCTCAATTTCCAATTAGTCATAATTTGGCTAATACGATCTGGCCGGAGATCAAATGCTTCTGAATGGAAACTGGCTTCGGTGTTTATATTTCCGGATTGATTAGGGGAAATTTCTGTCGGAACTTGCTCTCTCCTGTTTATTTCGCTTGTCCGACTCGGTAGAGACATTCTTTGGAAGCCTGCCTCAATTGCCCTTGAAATAAGTCGTGTTTGCCTGTCTGACATATCCCTTATTTCTTCTGCCTGCCTATGTGCAGCGGAACTCAACGCGTCTGTTATAGCCTGAACTAGTTTAGCTATATTTGGATCACCCACTTGCGAATCCATCATCCATCCATCATTATTTGCTTCTAACTGTTGGTTTGGGAACCTGATGGTTTTTCTGCCAGGCTATTGTCTCCCGATTCTGTCAATTCAATGGGAGCTCTACAGACGGGACACACTTTGCGGTTTGTCGTATTAAAACACGCCAGGTGGAACGTATGATCACAATTTGTTGTTAGCAGCTGTGCTGTATACTCAATGGGGTTAGTACATATGAAGCAATGTGCAGCTCTTTCTTCCTCATGTACTGTCTCTGGGCTGCGTGTTAAATGCATGGTTTTAAGAAAACTATAATAATTTAATTTAACTCAAAAGGTGTGATAAGTATTATTCAATTAAATACCGGGGTCATGCTATTACTTGTTTCAGAAAGGGTATAAACTTGTTTTATTCAGTTCTGTAAGATAGGATTAATTTTATGTTTGGTATAGAACACATTTGTAGTAATATACCACAAAAGAGTTCAGTATACACAGAACATAAAATATCATAAGGAAAACAATCAACACAAAAAATTTAGCTAGCTTCGTTGGTTATTTTAAAACTAATCGTATTCAATAGCAAAATTATTAGATATCTTGAATCAGATAAGATTCCTTTTAAGTTTTGTATAGATAAAATTTGTAGTAATATACCACAAAAGAATTCAATATACGCAGAACCTAAAGTATAATAAGAAAAACAATCAACACAGAGAATTTAGCTAGCTCCGTTGGTTATTTTGAAACTAATCGTATTCAATAGCTAAATTATTAGATATGTAGAAGGGTATAGAAGTCGGGCAAATTTAAGAAAGGAAAAGGCTTACACTGCATCCAGAAATCCTTTACTTCGACTTTCCCATTTATCTCGACTAAAATACAATTAACCTTAGACTCTTTGGTCGAAGCGCGATTACTTGAAATCATTCGCTAGTCTAAACTCTTAGAGTCTAGGTTTAAATATGTATACTTTGCAGAGCCAGGGCCAAAAATCTATTGAATGATACTTTCGTCCACCTGGTCCATTTGCAATAGCATGTTTGTTTATTTTTTTATTTTTCACAAGACAAAAGATAGAAATTTTAGAAAAGAGTGTGCGTGAGGGATTAGTTGGCCTAAGCTTCTGCTGATTTCCAAAAGTTGTTCAATGGAGATGGCCAGTTAGCATATATTACTCGGCTTGCCGGTTGGCCGACACGTTTGGGCGCCATTAATTATTCTGTAGCATATCACTGTTAATATTATTCGGACCAGCTGATGGACATACGAGGTAATACCGCACGCGTTGCTTCCGGCCTTGCTCAGATTCGGGACGATGGGTGGGTTTTTCTAAGTGTATTACTCGCAGTGCTGGCGTCGTATGCAAAAAGAATTATTAAATTTCGCGTGCTTCGGGAATTATAGGAAAAGGGCACTCAGATCCGAAAAGAACCAAAAAAAAACAAAAGGAAACATTGGGGCGATAGACAGAAAAGAATTTATGAAACAAGGCGACTTGAAAAATTGTTGCTATGGCTGTTTTTATAGCAACTAGTATTAGCCCACCCAACCTTGACCATTTTATTCCGCACAAAAAAAAATTAATTTTATATGGTCCCTATTTTCAAGTTCACGTTTTAACACCCTATCATTTTTAGGTTCAGCATGACCCCTACGGCAGAAAAATTAACAAATCATTTCAACTTCAAAACATTTTATTCATAAGACTAATTTTTCATTTAATTTCTCCATTTAAAATTTACCTAAATCATAACTTCTAAAATGAGCTTATATATTATTTTTTTCTTTATGTGAGAGATATGAGAATGGTGCTGTGGGTAGATAATATGTATATGTATGTATATGTATAGGTATAGATATGTATATATTTAGAATAGGTATAATAAAAAATATAAAATAGTATACAATAAGTATTAAAAATAAAATAAATGCGAATAATAAAGATGGGGAAGGCAAAAGTAAGGTTTTCCTTGCATGTTTTAATAAAAAAAAGAATTCGATGGCGAATATATGGCAGCTCAGACGGTGTTAAATTACAAGCATTGAAAAATAATTAGTTGATTGAGAATCGACATGATATTTTCTTTACTGAGAGACATCGATTTGACTTTGCGTCGATTTCTACATGCTTTTACATTTTCTTTGTTTTGCTTTTGATTTTAGAACAATTGTTGTGCAGACTTACCTCTCCATATCCAGACGGCGAAAGCGCTTTCGGCGAATCTATAGGGAGGGGTAAAGGAGCTTTTAGATCACTTTTTGTTGTTTTCTTTTTATTATTGATCACTCGATTTCACCTGGCAACGTCATCATTTTCCCCTCATTTTTCTCGAAATTTTATTGTAATTATTTTTCATTTTCTTTTGTTAGCACTCAATCATCATCGCTTTTATATATGTTTCACTGGACCGATTCACTTCATTACTTTACTTATATTTTACTTATATTTCAACTATTTTATTATTAACGCACAATTTATATTTTTTTCTATTTTTTTCATATCATATATTTTCTTGTTTTTTTTTCTTTTTGTTTCGATTTTCTTCACATATTTACACAGAACACCATTCTCTCACATGAACATATTCTCCTCACCAAACTTCAATAATTTCCCACTACAAAAAAAATTATATATAATACAACAAAAAAAAATTAAATAAAATAAAAAAAACTATAACTATCCTATTCTCGATACGGCCATTCCTTGGCAAAACAAACTTCACTCTTCAATATTTTCAAAATTTTAACTTATACGCATATATATGCATATATATATACGAATATATATATGTCGGAGCGCGTCCCCAGGAATTTTGGGAACCGTTACCATGATTTCACAATCTGATGAAATTGTAGCATTGTGGTGAAATTCTGAGAAGCACTGCAGCAGAGGCGCAGACGGCCTCTGCAGCTGAGTGAGGTCCGATCTAATTGTCATAAATAGTGTGTTAGAGAGGGATGACAATATAGTGAACGCCAGTGTTGTGTATAGACCGAATAGAATATGAGGAGGATTAGAAAAGGAGAAAATCACCTCAGTGAAGTTTAGCTGGTGGAATAAATCGGAACTTGCTGTGCTGCTGTACCAAAATTGTGAAACTTACAAATAAAATGGATAAGACTCCCCTATTGCCGACATCAGAAGTGGGATCGCCTTCGCCACAAGAGCCCAGCGCTGATCAGTATATGGCTGCGTTGGAAACACAAAACCGTAACCTCATGGAAATAATAAAAACCATGCACGCCACGAGAGCACCGGCGTCAGATGAAAAGGCTTTGCACGTCACACTGCCAAAATTCTGCGCTGATAGCGCTGGAGCGGATCCATCTGCATGGTGCACCACGGTGGACTTAATCTTTGCAGATAATGCGCTTGTAGGCAGTGCGCTCGTAATAGCGTTGAGCAAAGCGCTAGAAGGCAGTGCGTCGCAATGGCTGTCGCAGATATGCTTCGCTGGAATAACATGGCCGCAGTTCAAGGAACTGTTCATACAGCGATTCGTTGGGATTGAGACGACGGCTGCCATTCTCATGAACGTTTTGAATGGACGTCCAAAACCTGGAGAGAGCTTTGCCCAGTATGGAAGTCGCATTGTCACCTTGTTGCTGTCTAAGTGGAAGGCCAAGGATCTGGAGGAGATTGCGGTATCGGTAGCGTTGGCTCACATGGCACAAATCGATAATAATTTGTTGCGTTGGGTGTTTACGACAAATGTGGCTACGCGCAATGAGCTTCAACAACAGCTGCAAGCTTACGCCTTCAAGAAACGTAACAACGAAGATGATTCTGCCCCAGAAAAAAAGAAGTCGAGGATGCAGTCGCAGACTAAGTGCCATTTTTGTGCAAAAGTTGGCCACAAATTCGCCGAATGCCGCGCTCGAATGGAAGGTACATCAAACACCAAAGGAAGAAGCCACAGCGGAAGCAACACGTCTGGGTCAAAAGATCGTTCGAACATAAGATGTTTTAAATGCGACGAAATGGGACACGTGGCTTCTGTATGTCCCAAAGGCAACAACAAATACATCGAAAAGCGAGTTGACGTATGCAAATTAAGTGAGCCAAGTGGATTATTCTTTCAATCGGGTGAGCCCTTTCCATTCTTCTTCGATACGGGAGCCGAATGTTCTTTGGTAAAAGAAAAATTAAGCAACGAATTAGCTGGCAAGAGAAGTAATAATCTAGTTATTTTAAGAGGAATTGGTGATAATATAGTTAAGAGCCACTTGCAAATACTGTCAACAGTCCAAATGTCAAAATTTAATTTAGAAATTTTGTTTCATGTTGTAATGGATAAACTATTTAAAGCACGACATAATGATTGGCCAAGACATATTAAAGCTTGGTTTCGGTGTATTGATTGAATCTGATAAATTTAGTATTTACAAATCCAAAATTATTAATGCCGTTCAAAATGATGCACCTGAGAACACCTTGGAAATGCTTTTTGACACCAATACAGATTTAAGTGATAATGATAAAAGTAAATTAAGAAATATATTGGAAAAGTATGCCGATAGTTTTGTAATTGGGATACCAAATAAGCGTGTAACCACAGGAGCATTGGAAATTCGTTTCATCGATAGAATAAAACTGTTCAAAGGCGCCCATATCGACTCAGTGCAGATGAGAAACTGTTGGTCAGAGAAAAGATAGAACAGATGCTTGAATCTAATGTAATTCGTCCCAGCAGTTCTCCATTTGCAAGTCCGATGTTATTAGTTAAGAAGAAGGACGGCAGTGATAGGTTGTGTATCGATTTTCGTGAGCTAAACTTAAATACGATTTCTGATAAGTTTCCGTTGCCACTGATTTCGGATCAAATAGATCGTTTGCGGGGTGGTAAATATTTTTCCATCTTAGACATGGCCAGCGGATTTTATCAAATACCGATTCATCCAGATTCTATAGAAAAAACAGCATTTGTGACTACAGAGGGTCAGTATGAGTTTCTTGCCATGCCATTTGGTCTAAAAAATGCGTCGTCTATTTTTCAGGCTCATGTGGCTCATGTGGATTTTTTATCACGAAATCCGATTCCCACAGTTTCAAATGCCATAAGCAAAGTAGATGAAGTTCGTGTTGATCTGGCGACAATAACAGATAATTGGCTATTAGCCGAACAGCAACGAGATGAGGGCATAAATAAAATCTTGGCTCAATTGAATAATGAGGACATGGAGGCAAATATCGATAACACATATGAGGTTCGAACTGGATTATTATATCGCAAAATACAGCGTAATGGCAAGACTCGTTGCCTACCAGTAATCCCTAAAGCGTTTAGGTGGTCCGTCATTAACCACGTACACGAAGCTGTAATGCATTTGGGGTGGCAGAAAACTTTAGACAAAGTCTACGAGAAATATTGGTTTGAGCACATGACCAAATATGTAAGAAAATTTGTTGAAAATTGCATGACATGCAAACTGTCCAAGCCTTCATCAGGTAAAATGCAAATTGAAATGCACCCAATTCCCAAGATTGACATACCTTGGCATACCGTACACGTAGATATAAGTGGGAAGCTTAGTGGAAAGAACGATCTAAAGGAATATATTATAGTTCAGATAGATGCGTTCACTAAGTTTGTTCACTTGTATCATACTCTAAATCTTGACTCGGAAAATTGTATTAAAGCTATAAAGTCAAGTATGTCTTTCTTTGGAGTTCCCAGTCGTATTATAGCGGATCAGGGCAGAAGTTTTGCCAGCAACAAGTTCCGTGAATTTTGTTCAACAAACAGGATTGAGTTGCACTTAATAGCTACAGGTGCCAGTAGAGCAAATAGGCAGGTTGAAAGGGTGATGAGCACTCTTAAGACCATGCTCACTGCGGTGGAAACGAGTCAGCGATCATGGCAAGATGCATTGGCAGAAATCCAACTAGCCATGAATTGCACCACAAATCGAGTCACTAAGGCAAGTGCCTTGGAATTGCTGATAGGAAGAGAAGCTAGGCCTTTTGGGTTGTTGCCAGTCGATGTGGAAGAAAGTGTAGTCGATAGAGAACAGATGAGGGCACAAGCCAAAGAAAACATACAAAAGAATGCACAGTATGATAAACAAAGGTTTGATAAAAACAAGGCAAAAATAGTTCCGTATAAGGTAGGAGATCATGTGTTACTGAAAAGCGAGGAGCGGCATCAAACAAGGCTTGACCCCAAATTTAAGGGCCCATTTCAGGTAATTAATGTACTAGATGGTGATCGATACGAGTTGAAGTCGTTAGTTAATAAGCGAACATACAAATATTCGCATGAATGGCTAAGAGCTCTACCAGACAGACGATTGACAGCAGAATGTAATGGTGACACCCAAGAGGGAGAAAAGTTGAAAGATGTCACTAGTGAACGTGCATCTGTGTCCCAAGAGGGGAAATATTTGATAAACGGCACGAATGAAATGGCGTGCGTTCAAAAAGAGTAATGACCGCACTATAACAGCTATCTCGCAGGGACGAGAAGTGTTATGGCGGGGGTCAAGAGATTGGGTGTGAGAGAAGACACGCCAATGTTGATATGTGAAAGTAAAGTTATGGAAAATAAGAATAGTTTGAGGTTTTGATACGTAAATTGGAGATGTCTTTATAATTAAGTTTGTAAAAGAAAAATCAATCATGAGATGAGTTGTCAATCCATGTTTGTGTAAGCGGCTCTATAAGTTAATAAATGTAAGAGAGAAATACATTGAAGTTTGTTAAATAAATTGGAATTAAGTTGATGAAATATTGTGAGTTTGACTTGAACGGTGGATTAGACACACGAGGACGTGTGATAGGTCAGGAAGGCCGTGTCGGAGCGCGTCCCCAGGAATTTTGGGAACCGTTACCATGATTTCACAATCTGATGAAATTGTAGCATTGCACAGTGGTTGCACTTGTAGGGGACCGCGGCCATAAATAGTTCCCGTTGAGATATCATTATGAAATTTTTACTGTAAGTTCTTTGAAAAATAAGAATTGGAAAAAAGTATGGGGAAAAAAATAATAAGCAAAATTGTTCACACAAACATAATTGACAAACACAAATGATGATTACAAAAGAAACATCACAAAAACATAGGACAAGCAGCAAAATACGACTGCAAGACAGCTTGAGTTTATTATTGTTTACACGAATGTTTGCAAATATTTGCAGCTAGACTTACGATTTTTATTTCCTTAAAACATTGACAAATCCAGTGATAGCACCCATTAAGGGGGGATCGGGGGGCAATATATCTAAAAGTTTACCTAAACTAGGAAAATGACGTTCACATACTACACAAAAAAGGTATAATCCATCAAAAATTCACCAAATATGATAAATCAATTCAGTGAATTTCACAATTAGAATTTCTTAAAGTAAATACCTGAAACTTTAAAATTCATTTTAAATAATTAAAACTGGACCTATCAATCGCACGTTTGACCACTTTGAAATTCACTTTTGTTGCGACGAAAAGCAATCAAAACTCCGCTGTACTACAAAAATGAACAATTGTTCTCCCTTTACACTCTATTTTTAAAATGTCCCGTTAGAGTTAAGACAAAACGGTCTTGGCATACATATATTTGGACATTTTAGAGACAATCTGGTTACTTTTCGTAAATATTTGGAAAATTTTTTTTTTTGATTTTTGGCCTATGGGCGCAACCACTGTGCATTGTGGTGAAATTCTGAGAAGCACTGCAGCAGAGGCGCAGACGGCCTCTGCAGCTGAGTGAGGTCCTATCTAGTTGTCATAAATAGTGTGTTAGAGAGGGATGACAATATAGTGAACGCCAGTGTTGTGTATAGACCGAATAGAATATGAGGAGGATTAGAAAAGGAGAAAATCACCTCAGTGAAGTTTAGCTGGTGGAATAAATCGGAACTTGCTGTGCTGCTGTACCAAAATTGTGAAACTTACAAATAAAATGGATAAGACTCCCCTATTGCCGACATCAGAAGTGGGATCGCCTTCGCCACAAGAGCCCAGCGCTGATCAGTATATGGCTGCGTTGGAAACACAAAACCGTAACCTCATGGAAATAATAAAAACCATGCACGCCACGAGAGCACCGGCGTCAGATGAAAAGGCTTTGCACGTCACACTGCCAAAATTCTGCGCTGATAGCGCTGGAGCGGATCCATCTGCATGGTGCACCACGGTGGACTTAATCTTTGCAGATAATGCGCTTGTAGGCAGTGCGCTCGTAATAGCGTTGAGCAAAGCGCTAGAAGGCAGTGCGTCGCAATGGCTGTCGCAGATATGCTTCGCTGGAATAACATGGCCGCAGTTCAAGGAACTGTTCATACAGCGATTCGTTGGGATTGAGACGACGGCTGCCATTCTCATGAACGTTTTGAATGGACGTCCAAAACCTGGAGAGAGCTTTGCCCAGTATGGAAGTCGCATTGTCACCTTGTTGCTGTCTAAGTGGAAGGCCAAGGATCTGGAGGAGATTGCGGTATCGGTAGCGTTGGCTCACATGGCACAAATCGATAATAATTTGTTGCGTTGGGTGTTTACGACAAATGTGGCTACGCGCAATGAGCTTCAACAACAGCTGCAAGCTTACGCCTTCAAGAAACGTAACAACGAAGATGATTCTGCCCCAGAAAAAAAGAAGTCGAGGATGCAGTCGCAGACTAAGTGCCATTTTTGTGCAAAAGTTGGCCACAAATTCGCCGAATGCCGCGCTCGAATGGAAGGTACATCAAACACCAAAGGAAGAAGCCACAGCGGAAGCAACACGTCTGGGTCAAAAGATCGTTCGAACATAAGATGTTTTAAATGCGACGAAATGGGACACGTGGCTTCTGTATGTCCCAAAGGCAACAACAAATACATCGAAAAGCGAGTTGACGTATGCAAATTAAGTGAGCCAAGTGGATTATTCTTTCAATCGGGTGAGCCCTTTCCATTCTTCTTCGATACGGGAGCCGAATGTTCTTTGGTAAAAGAAAAATTAAGCAACGAATTAGCTGGCAAGAGAAGTAATAATCTAGTTATTTTAAGAGGAATTGGTGATAATATAGTTAAGAGCCACTTGCAAATACTGTCAACAGTCCAAATGTCAAAATTTAATTTAGAAATTTTGTTTCATGTTGTAATGGATAAACTATTTAAAGCACGACATAATGATTGGCCAAGACATATTAAAGCTTGGTTTCGGTGTATTGATTGAATCTGATAAATTTAGTATTTACAAATCCAAAATTATTAATGCCGTTCAAAATGATGCACCTGAGAACACCTTGGAAATGCTTTTTGACACCAATACAGATTTAAGTGATAATGATAAAAGTAAATTAAGAAATATATTGGAAAAGTATGCCGATAGTTTTGTAATTGGGATACCAAATAAGCGTGTAACCACAGGAGCATTGGAAATTCGTTTCATCGATAAGAATAAAACTGTTCAAAGGCGCCCATATCGACTCAGTGCAGATGAGAAACTGTTGGTCAGAGAAAAGATAGAACAGATGCTTGAATCTAATGTAATTCGTCCCAGCAGTTCTCCATTTGCAAGTCCAATGTTATTAGTTAAGAAGAAGGACGGCAGTGATAGGTTGTGTATCGATTTTCGTGAGCTAAACTTAAATACGATTTCTGATAAGTTTCCGTTGCCACTGATTTCGGATCAAATAGATCGTTTGCGGGGTGGTAAATATTTTTCCATCTTAGACATGGCCAGCGGATTTTATCAAATACCGATTCATCCAGATTCTATAGAAAAAACAGCATTTGTGACTACAGAGGGTCAGTATGAGTTTCTTGCCATGCCATTTGGTCTAAAAAATGCGTCGTCTATTTTTCAGGCTCATGTGGCTCATGTGGATTTTTTATCACGAAATCCGATTCCCACAGTTTCAAATGCCATAAGCAAAGTAGATGAAGTTCGTGTTGATCTGGCGACAATAACAGATAATTGGCTATTAGCCGAACAGCAACGAGATGAGGGCATAAATAAAATCTTGGCTCAATTGAATAATGAGGACATGGAGGCAAATATCGATAACACATATGAGGTTCGAACTGGATTATTATATCGCAAAATACAGCGTAATGGCAAGACTCGTTGCCTACCAGTAATCCCTAAAGCGTTTAGGTGGTCCGTCATTAACCACGTACACGAAGCTGTAATGCATTTGGGGTGGCAGAAAACTTTAGACAAAGTCTACGAGAAATATTGGTTTGAGCACATGACCAAATATGTAAGAAAATTTGTTGAAAATTGCATGACATGCAAACTGTCCAAGCCTTCATCAGGTAAAATGCAAATTGAAATGCACCCAATTCCCAAAATTGACATACCTTGGCATACCGTACACGTAGATATAAGTGGGAAGCTTAGTGGAAAGAACGATCTAAAGGAATATATTATAGTTCAGATAGATGCGTTCACTAAGTTTGTTCACTTGTATCATACTCTAAATCTTGACTCGGAAAATTGTATTAAAGCTATAAAGTCAAGTATGTCTTTCTTTGGAGTTCCCAGTCGTATTATAGCGGATCAGGGCAGAAGTTTTGCCAGCAACAAGTTCCGTGAATTTTGTTCAACAAACAGGATTGAGTTGCACTTAATAGCTACAGGTGCCAGTAGAGCAAATAGGCAGGTTGAAAGGGTGATGAGCACTCTTAAGACCATGCTCACTGCGGTGGAAACGAGTCAGCGATCATGGCAAGATGCATTGGCAGAAATCCAACTAGCCATGAATTGCACCACAAATCGAGTCACTAAGGCAAGTGCCTTGGAATTGCTGATAGGAAGAGAAGCTAGGCCTTTTGGGTTGTTGCCAGTCGATGTGGAAGAAAGTGTAGTCGATAGAGAACAGATGAGGGCACAAGCCAAAGAAAACATACAAAAGAATGCACAGTATGATAAACAAAGGTTTGATAAAAACAAGGCAAAAATAGTTCCGTATAAGGTAGGAGATCATGTGTTACTGAAAAGCGAGGAGCGGCATCAAACAAGGCTTGACCCCAAATTTAAGGGCCCATTTCAGGTAATTAATGTACTAGATGGTGATCGATACGAGTTGAAGTCGTTAGTTAATAAGCGAACATACAAATATTCGCATGAATGGCTAAGAGCTCTACCAGACAGACGATTGACAGCAGAATGTAATGGTGACACCCAAGAGGGAGAAAAGTTGAAAGATGTCACTAGTGAACGTGCATCTGTGTCCCAAGAGGGGAAATATTTGATAAACGGCACGAATGAAATGGCGTGCGTTCAAAAAGAGTAATGACCGCACTATAACAGCTATCTCGCAGGGACGAGAAGTGTTATGGCGGGGGTCAAGAGATTGGGTGTGAGAGAAGACACGCCAATGTTGATATGTGAAAGTAAAGTTATGGAAAATAAGAATAGTTTGAGGTTTTGATACGTAAATTGGAGATGTCTTTATAATTAAGTTTGTAAAAGAAAAATCAATCATGAGATGAGTTGTCAATCCATGTTTGTGTAAGCGGCTCTATAAGTTAATAAATGTAAGAGAGAAATACATTGAAGTTTGTTAAATAAATTGGAATTAAGTTGATGAAATATTGTGAGTTTGACTTGAACGGTGGATTAGACACACGAGGACGTGTGATAGGTCAGGAAGGCCGTGTCGGAGCGCGTCCCCAGGAATTTTGGGAACCGTTACCATGATTTCACAATCTGATGAAATTGTAGCATTGTGGTGAAATTCTGAGAAGCACTGCAGCAGAGGCGCAGACGGCCTCTGCAGCTGAGTGAGGTCCGATCTAGTTGTCATAAATAGTGTGTTAGAGAGAGATGACAATATAGTGAACGCCAGTGTTGTGTATAGACCGAATAGAATATGAGGAGGATTAGAAAAGGAGAAAATCACCTCAGTGAAGTTTAGCTGGTGGAATAAATCGGAACTTGCTGTGCTGCTGTACCAAAATTGTGAAACTTACAAATAAAATGGATAAGACTCCCCTATTGCCGACATCAGAAGTGGGATCGCCTTCGCCACAAGAGCCCAGCGCTGATCAGTATATGGCTGCGTTGGAAACACAAAACCGTAACCTCATGGGAATAATAAAAACCATGCACGCCACGAGAGCACCGGCGTCAGATGAAAAGGCTTTGCACGTCACACTGCCAAAATTCTGCGCTGATAGCGCTGGAGCGGATCCATCTGCATGGTGCACCACGGTGGACTTAATCTTTGCAGATAATGCGCTTGTAGGCAGTGCGCTCGTAATAGCGTTGAGCAAAGCGCTAGAAGGCAGTGCGTCGCAATGGCTGTCGCAGATATGCTTCGCTGGAATAACATGGCCGCAGTTCAAGGAACTGTTCATACAGCGATTCGTTGGGATTGAGACGACGGCTGCCATTCTCATGAACGTTTTGAATGGACGTCCAAAACCTGGAGAGAGCTTTGCCCAGTATGGAAGTCGCATTGTCACCTTGTTGCTGTCTAAGTGGAAGGCCAAGGATCTGGAGGAGATTGCGGTATCGGTAGCGTTGGCTCACATGGCACAAATCGATAATAATTTGTTGCGTTGGGTGTTTACGACAAATGTGGCTACGCGCAATGAGCTTCAACAACAGCTGCAAGCTTACGCCTTCAAGAAACGTAACAACGAAGATGATTCTGCCCCAGAAAAAAAGAAGTCGAGGATGCAGTCGCAGACTAAGTGCCATTTTTGTGCAAAAGTTGTCCACAAATTCGCCGAATGCCGCGCTCGAATGGAAGGTACATCAAACACCAAAGGAAGAAGCCACAGCGGAAGCAACACGTCTGGGTCAAAAGATCGTTCGAACATAAGATGTTTTAAATGCGACGAAATGGGACACGTGGCTTCTGTATGTCCCAAAGGCAACAACAAATACATCGAAAAGCGAGTTGACGTATGCAAATTAAGTGAGCCAAGTGGATTATTCTTTCAATCGGGTGAGCCCTTTCCATTCTTCTTCGATACGGGAGCCGAATGTTCTTTGGTAAAAGAAAAATTAAGCAACGAATTAGCTGGCAAGAGAAGTAATAATCTAGTTATTTTAAGAGGAATTGGTGATAATATAGTTAAGAGCCACTTGCAAATACTGTCAACAGTCCAAATGTCAAAATTTAATTTAGAAATTTTGTTTCATGTTGTAATGGATAAACTATTTAAAGCACGACATAATGATTGGCCAAGACATATTAAAGCTTGGTTTCGGTGTATTGATTGAATCTGATAAATTTAGTATTTACAAATCCAAAATTATTAATGCCGTTCAAAATGATGCACCTGAGAACACCTTGGAAATGCTTTTTGACACCAATACAGATTTAAGTGATAATGATAAAAGTAAATTAAGAAATATATTGGAAAAGTATGCCGATAGTTTTGTAATTGGGATACCAAATAAGCGTGTAACCACAGGAGCATTGGAAATTCGTTTCATCGATAGAATAAAACTGTTCAAAGGCGCCCATATCGACTCAGTGCAGATGAGAAACTGTTGGTCAGAGAAAAGATAGAACAGATGCTTGAATCTAATGTAATTCGTCCCAGCAGTTCTCCATTTGCAAGTCCGATGTTATTAGTTAAGAAGAAGGACGGCAGTGATAGGTTGTGTATCGATTTTCGTGAGCTAAACTTAAATACGATTTCTGATAAGTTTCCGTTGCCACTGATTTCGGATCAAATAGATCGTTTGCGGGGTGGTAAATATTTTTCCATCTTAGACATGGCCAGCGGATTTTATCAAATACCGATTCATCCAGATTCTATAGAAAAAACAGCATTTGTGACTACAGAGGGTCAGTATGAGTTTCTTGCCATGCCATTTGGTCTAAAAAATGCGTCGTCTATTTTTCAACGTGCCATTATTCAAGCTCTGGGGGACTTAGCCTATTCTTACGCAGTTGTTTACATAGACGATGTGCTAGTAGTTGCGAATACAAAGGAGGAAGCATATGAGAGGTTGAATACAGTGTTAAAAGCATTGTCAGAGGCAGGGTTCTCGTTTAATATAAAAAAATGTCATTTTCTTTGTACAGGAATAGAGTACCTAGGATTCTATATCAAGGATGGAGAAATTAAACCAAATCCTCGTAAGATAGAAGCTCTTTCTGTTTTATCTCAGCCAACCTCGACAACACAGTTAAGGCAGTTTATAGGTCTGGCATCGTATTTCAGACAATTTGTTCCACGATTCTCAGAGAAGATGAAGCCACTGTATTAGTTAACCTCTAAGCTGAATGCTTTTGTTTGGAAGGAGGAACACGAGAAGATACGGCAGGATATTATCAAAGTGCTTACATGTGACCCTGTATTGACCATATTCGACCCTAAGCTTCCAATTGAATTGCATACTGATGCCAGTGCAGATGGCTATGGGGCTATGCTCATGCATAAAATAGAAGGGAAACACAGATATAATAGCAAATGCACGTCAATATCAGAAGCCAAATATCACTCGTATGAGTTAGAGACGCTAGCTGTCTATAATGCAGTAAGACATTTTAGACATTATTTGCACGGTAGAAAATTTGTTGTGTATAATGATTGCAACTCATTGAAAGCTAGTCGTACAAAGGCTGAGTTGACACCAAGAGTACACCGCTGGTGGGCGTACTTACAGGCATTTGACTTTAGTGTAGAATATCGCAAGGGCAGCCAAATGGCTCATGTGGATTTTTTATCACGAAATCCGATTCCCACAGTTTCAAATGCCATAAGCAAAGTAGATGAAGTTCGTGTTGATCTGGCGACAATAACAGATAATTGGCTATTAGCCGAACAGCAACGAGATGAGGGCATAAATAAAATCTTGGCTCAATTGAATAATGAGGACATGGAGGCAAATATCGATAACACATATGAGGTTCGAACTGGATTATTATATCGCAAAATACAGCGTAATGGCAAGACTCGTTGCCTACCAGTAATCCCTAAAGCGTTTAGGTGGTCCGTCATTAACCACGTACACGAAGCTGTAATGCATTTGGGGTGGCAGAAAACTTTAGACAAAGTCTACGAGAAATATTGGTTTGAGCACATGACCAAATATGTAAGAAAATTTGTTGAAAATTGCATGACATGCAAACTGTCCAAGCCTTCATCAGGTAAAATGCAAATTGAAATGCACCCAATTCCCAAAATTGACATACCTTGGCATACCGTACACGTAGATATAAGTGGGAAGCTTAGTGGAAAGAACGATCTAAAGGAATATATTATAGTTCAGATAGATGCGTTCACTAAGTTTGTTCACTTGTATCATACTCTAAATCTTGACTCGGAAAATTGTATTAAAGCTATAAAGTCAAGTATGTCTTTCTTTGGAGTTCCCAGTCGTATTATAGCGGATCAGGGCAGAAGTTTTGCCAGCAACAAGTTCCGTGAATTTTGTTCAACAAACAGGATTGAGTTGCACTTAATAGCTACAGGTGCCAGTAGAGCAAATAGGCAGGTTGAAAGGGTGATGAGCACTCTTAAGACCATGCTCACTGCGGTGGAAACGAGTCAGCGATCATGGCAAGATGCATTGGCAGAAATCCAACTAGCCATGAATTGCACCACAAATCGAGTCACTAAGGCAAGTGCCTTGGAATTGCTGATAGGAAGAGAAGCTAGGCCTTTTGGGTTGTTGCCAGTCGATGTGGAAGAAAGTGTAGTCGATAGAGAACAGATGAGGGCACAAGCCAAAGAAAACATACAAAAGAATGCACAGTATGATAAACAAAGGTTTGATAAAAACAAGGCAAAAATAGTTCCGTATAAGGTAGGAGATCATGTGTTACTGAAAAGCGAGGAGCGGCATCAAACAAAGCTTGACCCCAAATTTAAGGGCCCATTTCAGTTAATTAATGTACTAGATGGTGATCGATACGAGTTGAAGTCGTTAGTTAATAAGCGAACATACAAATATTCGCATGAATGGCTAAGAGCTCTACCAGACAGACGATTGACAGCAGAATGTAATGGTGACACCCAAGAGGGAGAAAAGTTGAAAGATGTCACTAGTGAACGTGCATCTGTGTCCCAAGAGTGGAAATATTTGATAAACGGCACGAATGAAATGGCGTGCGTTCAAAAAGAGTAATGACCGCACTATAACAGCTATCTCGCAGGGACGAGAAGTGTTATGGCGGGGGTCAAGAGATTGGGTGTGAGAGAAGACACGCCAATGTTGATATGTGAAAGTAAAGTTATGGAAAATAAGAATAGTTTGAGGTTTTGATACGTAAATTGGAGATGTCTTTATAATTAAGTTTGTAAAAGAAAAATCAATCATGAGATGAGTTGTCAATCCATGTTTGTGTAAGCGGCTCTATAAGTAAATAAATGTAAGAGAGAAATACATTGAAGTTTGTTAAATAAATTGGAATTAAGTTGATGAAATATTGTGAGTTTGACTTGAACGGTGGATTAGACACACGAGGACGTGTGATAGGTCAGGAAGGCCGTGTCGGAGCGCGTCCCCAGGAATTTTGGGAACCGTTACCATGATTTCACAATCTGATGAAATTGTAGCATTGTGGTGAAATTCTGAGAAGCACTGCAGCAGAGGCGCAGACGGCCTCTGCAGCTGAGTGAGGTCCTATCTAGTTGTCATAAATAGTGTGTTAGAGAGGGATGACAATATAGTGAACGCCAGTGTTGTGTATAGACCGAATAGAATATGAGGAGGATTAGAAAAGGAGAAAATCACCTCAGTGAAGTTTAGCTGGTGAAATAAATCGGAACTTGCTGTGCTGCTGTACCAAAATTGTGAAACTTACAAATAAAATGGATAAGACTCCCCTATTGCCGACATCAGAAGTGGGATCGCCTTCGCCACAAGAGCCCAGCGCTGATCAGTATATGGCTGCGTTGGAAACACAAAACCGTAACCTCATGGAAATAATAAAAACCATGCACGCCACGAGAGCACCGGCGTCAGATGAAAAGGCTTTGCACGTCACACTGCCAAAATTCTGCGCTGATAGCGCTGGAGCGGATCCATCTGCATGGTGCACCACGGTGGACTTAATCTTTGCAGATAATGCGCTTGTAGGCAGTGCGCTCGTAATAGCGTTGAGCAAAGCGCTAGAAGGCAGTGCGTCGCAATGGCTGTCGCAGATATGCTTCGCTGGAATAACATGGCCGCAGTTCAAGGAACTGTTCATACAGCGATTCGTTGGGATTGAGACGACGGCTGCCATTCTCATGAACGTTTTGAATGGACGTCCAAAACCTGGAGAGAGCTTTGCCCAGTATGGAAGTCGCATTGTCACCTTGTTGCTGTCTAATTGGAAGGCCAAGGATCTGGAGGAGATTGCGGTATCGGTAGCGTTGGCTCACATGGCACAAATCGATAATAATTTGTTGCGTTGGGTGTTTACGACAAATGTGGCTACGCGCAATGAGCTTCAACAACAGCTGCAAGCTTACGCCTTCAAGAAACGTAACAACGAAGATGATTCTGCCCCAGAAAAAAAGAAGTCGAGGATGCAGTCGCAGACTAAGTGCCATTTTTGTGCAAAAGTTGTCCACAAATTCGCCGAATGCCGCGCTCGAATGGAAGGTACATCAAACACCAAAGGAAGAAGCCACAGCGGAAGCAACACGTCTGGGTCAAAAGATCGTTCGAACATAAGATGTTTTAAATGCGACGAAATGGGACACGTGGCTTCTGTATGTCCCAAAGGCAACAACAAATACATCGAAAAGCGAGTTGACGTATGCAAATTAAGTGAGCCAAGTGGATTATTCTTTCAATCGGGTGAGCCCTTTCCATTCTTCTTCGATTCGGGAGCCGAATGTTCTTTGGTAAAAGAAAAATTAAGCAACGAATTAGCTGGCAAGAGAAGTAATAATCTAGTTATTTTAAGAGGAATTGGTGATAATATAGTTAAGAGCCACTTGCAAATACTGTCAACAGTCCAAATGTCAAAATTTAATTTAGAAATTTTGTTTCATGTTGTAATGGATAAACTATTTAAAGCACGACATAATGATTGGCCAAGACATATTAAAGCTTGGTTTCGGTGTATTGATTGAATCTGATAAATTTAGTATTTACAAATCCAAAATTATTAATGCCGTTCAAAATGATGCACCTGAGAACACCTTGGAAATGCTTTTTGACACCAATACAGATTTAAGTGATAATGATAAAAGTAAATTAAGAAATATATTGGAAAAGTATGCCGATAGTTTTGTAATTGGGATACCAAATAAGCGTGTAACCACAGGAGCATTGGAAATTCGTTTCATCGATAGAATAAAACTGTTCAAAGGCGCCCATATCGACTCAGTGCAGATGAGAAACTGTTGGTCAGAGAAAAGATAGAACAGATGCTTGAATCTAATGTAATTCGTCCCAGCAGTTCTCCATTTGCAAGTCCGATGTTATTAGTTAAGAAGAAGGACGGCAGTGATAGGTTGTGTATCGATTTTCGTGAGCTAAACTTAAATACGATTTCTGATAAGTTTCCGTTGCCACTGATTTCGGATCAAATAGATCGTTTGCGGGGTGGTAAATATTTTTCCATCTTAGACATGGCCAGCGGATTTTATCAAATACCGATTCATCCAGATTCTATAGAAAAAACAGCATTTGTGACTACAGAGGGTCAGTATGAGTTTCTTGCCATGCCATTTGGTCTAAAAAATGCGTCGTCTATTTTTCAGGCTCATGTGGCTCATGTGGATTTTTTATCACGAAATCCGATTCCCACAGTTTCAAATGCCATAAGCAAAGTAGATGAAGTTCGTGTTGATCTGGCGACAATAACAGATAATTGGCTATTAGCCGAACAGCAACGAGATGAGGGCATAAATAAAATCTTGGCTCAATTGAATAATGAGGACATGGAGGCAAATATCGATAACACATATGAGGTTCGAACTGGATTATTATATCGCAAAATACAGCGTAATGGCAAGACTCGTTGCCTACCAGTAATCCCTAAAGCGTTTAGGTGGTCCGTCATTAACCACGTACACGAAGCTGTAATGCATTTGGGGTGGCAGAAAACTTTAGACAAAGTCTACGAGAAATATTGGTTTGAGCACATGACCAAATATGTAAGAAAATTTGTTGAAAATTGCATGACATGCAAACTGTCCAAGCCTTCATCAGGTAAAATGCAAATTGAAATGCACCCAATTCCCAAAATTGACATACCTTGGCATACCGTACACGTAGATATAAGTGGGAAGCTTAGTGGAAAGAACGATCTAAAGGAATATATTATAGTTCAGATAGATGCGTTCACTAAGTTTGTTCACTTGTATCATACTCTAAATCTTGACTCGGAAAATTGTATTAAAGCTATAAAGTCAAGTATGTCTTTCTTTGGAGTTCCCAGTCGTATTATAGCGGATCAGGGCAGAAGTTTTGCCAGCAACAAGTTCCGTGAATTTTGTTCAACAAACAGGATTGAGTTGCACTTAATAGCTACAGGTGCCAGTAGAGCAAATAGGCAGGTTGAAAGGCTGATGAGCACTCTTAAGACCATGCTCACTGCGGTGGAAACGAGTCAGCGATCATGGCAAGATGCATTGGCAGAAATCCAACTAGCCATGAATTGCACCACAAATCGAGTCACTAAGGCAAGTGCCTTGGAATTGCTGATAGGAAGAGAAGCTAGGCCTTTTGGGTTGTTGCCAGTCGATGTGGAAGAAAGTGTAGTCGATAGAGAACAGATGAGGGCACAAGCCAAAGAAAACATGCAAAAGAATGCACAGTATGATAAACAAAGGTTTGATAAAAACAAGGCAAAAATAGTTCCGTATAAGGTAGGAGATCATGTGTTACTGAAAAGCGAGGAGCGGCATCAAACAAAGCTTGACCCCAAATTTAAGGGCCCATTTCAGTTAATTAATGTACTAGATGGTGATCGATACGAGTTGAAGTCGTTAGTTAATAAGCGAACATACAAATATTCGCATGAATGGCTAAGAGCTCTACCAGACAGACGATTGACAGCAGAATGTAATGATGACACCCAAGAGGGAGAAAAGTTGAAAGATGTCACTAGTGAACGTGCATCTGTGTCCCAAGAGGGGAAATATTTGATAAACGGCACGAATGAAATGGCGTGCGTTCAAAAAGAGTAATGACCGCACTATAACAGCTATCTCGCAGGGACGAGAAGTGTTATGGCGGGGGTCAAGAGATTGGGTGTGAGAGAAGACACGCCAATGTTGATATGTGAAAGTAAAGTTATGGAAAATAAGAATAGTTTGAGGTTTTGATACGTAAATTGGAGATGTCTTTATAATTAAGTTTGTAAAAGAAAAATCAATCATGAGATGAGTTGTCAATCCATGTTTGTGTAAGCGGCTCTATAAGTAAATAAATGTAAGAGAGAAATACATTGAAGTTTGTTAAATAAATTGGAATTAAGTTGATGAAATATTGTGAGTTTGACTTGAACGGTGGATTAGACACACGAGGACGTGTGATAGGTCAGGAAGGCCGTGTCGGAGCGCGTCCCCAGGAATTTTGGGAACCGTTACCATGATTTCACAATCTGATGAAATTGTAGCATTGTGGTGAAATTCTGAGAAGCACTGCAGCAGAGGCGCAGACGGCCTCTGCAGCTGAGTGAGGTCCTATCTAGTTGTCATAAATAGTGTGTTAGAGAGGGATGACAATATAGTGAACGCCAGTGTTGTGTATAGACCGAATAGAATATGAGGAGGATTAGAAAAGGAGAAAATCACCTCAGTGAAGTTTAGCTGGTGAAATAAATCGGAACTTGCTGTGCTGCTGTACCAAAATTGTGAAACTTACAAATAAAATGGATAAGACTCCCCTATTGCCGACATCAGAAGTGGGATCGCCTTCGCCACAAGAGCCCAGCGCTGATCAGTATATGGCTGCGTTGGAAACACAAAACCGTAACCTCATGGAAATAATAAAAACCATGCACGCCACGAGAGCACCGGCGTCAGATGAAAAGGCTTTGCACGTCACACTGCCAAAATTCTGCGCTGATAGCGCTGGAGCGGATCCATCTGCATGGTGCACCACGGTGGACTTAATCTTTGCAGATAATGCGCTTGTAGGCAGTGCGCTCGTAATAGCGTTGAGCAAAGCGCTAGAAGGCAGTGCGTCGCAATGGCTGTCGCAGATATGCTTCGCTGGAATAACATGGCCGCAGTTCAAGGAACTGTTCATACAGCGATTCGTTGGGATTGAGACGACGGCTGCCATTCTCATGAACGTTTTGAATGGACGTCCAAAACCTGGAGAGAGCTTTGCCCAGTATGGAAGTCGCATTGTCACCTTGTTGCTGTCTAAGTGGAAGGCCAAGGATCTGGAGGAGATTGCGGTATCGGTAGCGTTGGCTCACATGGCACAAATCGATAATAATTTGTTGCGTTGGGTGTTTACGACAAATGTGGCTACGCGCAATGAGCTTCAACAACAGCTGCAAGCTTACGCCTTCAAGAAACGTAACAACGAAGATGATTCTGCCCCAGAAAAGAAGAAGTCGAGGATGCAGTCGCAGACTAAGTGCCATTTTTGTGCAAAAGTTGGCCACAAATTCGCCGAATGCCGCGCTCGAATGGAAGGTACATCAAACACCAAAGGAAGAAGCTACAGCGGAAGCAACACGTCTGGGTCAAGAGATCGTTCGAACATAAGATGTTTTAAATGCGACGAAATGGGACACGTGGCTTCTGTATGTCCCAAAGGCAACAACAAATACATCGAAAAGCGAGTTGACGTATGCAAATTAAGCGAGCCAAGTGGATTATTCTTTCAATTGGGTGAGCCCTTTCCATTCTTCTTCGATTCGGGAGCCGAATGTTCTTTGG
This sequence comes from Drosophila teissieri, assembly GCF_016746235.2. Taxonomy (NCBI): domain Eukaryota; kingdom Metazoa; phylum Arthropoda; class Insecta; order Diptera; family Drosophilidae; genus Drosophila; species Drosophila teissieri. Next base: position 25,563,621 of record NC_053029.1, on the reverse strand, counting down.
TAAAAGAAAAATTAAGCAACAAATTAGCTGGCAAGAGAAGTAATAATCTAGTTATTTTAAGAGGAATTGGTGATAATATAGTTAAGAGCCACTTGCAAATACTGTCAACAGTCCAAATGTCAAAATTTAATTTAGAAATTTTGTTTCATGTTGTAATGGATAAACTATTTAAAGCACGACATAATGATTGGCCAAGACATATTAAAGCTTGGTTTCGGTGTATTGATTGAATCTGATAAATTTAGTATTTACAAATCCAAAATTATTAATGCCGTTCAAAATGATGCACCTGAGAACACCTTGGAAATGCTTTTTGACACCAATACAGATTTAAGTGATAATGATAAAAGTAAATTAAGAAATATATTGGAAAAGTATGCCGATAGTTTTGTAATTGGGATACCAAATAAGCGTGTAACCACAGGAGCATTGGAAATTCGTTTCATCGATAGAATAAAACTGTTCAAAGGCGCCCATATCGACTCAGTGCAGATGAGAAACTGTTGGTCAGAGAAAAGATAGAACAGATGCTTGAATCTAATGTAATTCGTCCCAGCAGTTCTCCATTTGCAAGTCCGATGTTATTAGTTAAGAAGAAGGACGGCAGTGATAGGTTGTGTATCGATTTTCGTGAGCTAAACTTAAATACGATTTCTGATAAGTTTCCGTTGCCACTGATTTCGGATCAAATAGATCGTTTGCGGGGTGGTAAATATTTTTCCATCTTAGACATGGCCAGCGGATTTTATCAAATACCGATTCATCCAGATTCTATAGAAAAAACAGCATTTGTGACTACAGAGGGTCAGTATGAGTTTCTTGCCATGCCATTTGGTCTAAAAAATGCGTCGTCTATTTTTCAGGCTCATGTGGCTCATGTGGATTTTTTATCACGAAATCCGATTCCCACAGTTTCAAATGCCATAAGCAAAGTAGATGAAGTTCGTGTTGATCTGGCGACAATAACAGATAATTGGCTATTAGCCGAACAGCAACGAGATGAGGGCATAAATAAAATCTTGGCTCAATTGAATAATGAGGACATGGAGGCAAATATCGATAACACATATGAGGTTCGAACTGGATTATTATATCGCAAAATACAGCGTAATGGCAAGACTCGTTGCCTACCAGTAATCCCTAAAGCGTTTAGGTGGTCCGTCATTAACCACGTACACGAAGCTGTAATGCATTTGGGGTGGCAGAAAACTTTAGACAAAGTCTACGAGAAATATTGGTTTGAGCACATGACCAAATATGTAAGAAAATTTGTTGAAAATTGCATGACATGCAAACTGTCCAAGCCTTCATCAGGTAAAATGCAAATTGAAATGCACCCAATTCCCAAGATTGACATACCTTGGCATACCGTACACGTAGATATAAGTGGGAAGCTTAGTGGAAAGAACGATCTAAAGGAATATATTATAGTTCAGATAGATGCGTTCACTAAGTTTGTTCACTTGTATCATACTCTAAATCTTGACTCGGAAAATTGTATTAAAGCTATAAAGTCAAGTATGTCTTTCTTTGGAGTTCCCAGTCGTATTATAGCGGATCAGGGCAGAAGTTTTGCCAGCAACAAGTTCCGTGAATTTTGTTCAACAAACAGGATTGAGTTGCACTTAATAGCTACAGGTGCCAGTAGAGCAAATAGGCAGGTTGAAAGGGTGATGAGCACTCTTAAGACCATGCTCACTGCGGTGGAAACGAGTCAGCGATCATGGCAAGATGCATTGGCAGAAATCCAACTAGCCATGAATTGCACCACAAATCGAGTCACTAAGGCAAGTGCCTTGGAATTGCTGATAGGAAGAGAAGCTAGGCCTTTTGGGTTGTTGCCAGTCGATGTGGAAGAAAGTGTAGTCGATAGAGAACAGATGAGGGCACAAGCCAAAGAAAACATACAAAAGAATGCACAGTATGATAAACAAAGGTTTGATAAAAACAAGGCAAAAATAGTTCCGTATAAGGTAGGAGATCATGTGTTACTGAAAAGCGAGGAGCGGCATCAAACAAGGCTTGACCCCAAATTTAAGGGCCCATTTCAGGTAATTAATGTACTAGATGGTGATCGATACGAGTTGAAGTCGTTAGTTAATAAGCGAACATACAAATATTCGCATGAATGGCTAAGAGCTCTACCAGACAGACGATTGACAGCAGAATGTAATGGTGACACCCAAGAGGGAGAAAAGTTGAAAGATGTCACTAGTGAACGTGCATCTGTGTCCCAAGAGGGGAAATATTTGATAAACGGCACGAATGAAATGGCGTGCGTTCAAAAAGAGTAATGACCGCACTATAACAGCTATCTCGCAGGGACGAGAAGTGTTATGGCGGGGGTCAAGAGATTGGGTGTGAGAGAAGACACGCCAATGTTGATATGTGAAAGTAAAGTTATGGAAAATAAGAATAGTTTGAGGTTTTGATACGTAAATTGGAGATGTCTTTATAATTAAGTTTGTAAAAGAAAAATCAATCATGAGATGAGTTGTCAATCCATGTTTGTGTAAGCGGCTCTATAAGTTAATAAATGTAAGAGAGAAATACATTGAAGTTTGTTAAATAAATTGGAATTAAGTTGATGAAATATTGTGAGTTTGACTTGAACGGTGGATTAGACACACGAGGACGTGTGATAGGTCAGGAAGGCCGTGTCGGAGCGCGTCCCCAGGAATTTTGGGAACCGTTACCATGATTTCACAATCTGATGAAATTGTAGCATTGTGGTGAAATTCTGAGAAGCACTGCAGCAGAGGCGCAGACGGCCTCTGCAGCTGAGTGAGGTCCGATCTAGTTGTCATAAATAGTGTGTTAGAGAGAGATGACAATATAGTGAACGCCAGTGTTGTGTATAGACCGAATAGAATATGAGGAGGATTAGAAAAGGAGAAAATCACCTCAGTGAAGTTTAGCTGGTGGAATAAATCGGAACTTGCTGTGCTGCTGTACCAAAATTGTGAAACTTACAAATAAAATGGATAAGACTCCCCTATTGCCGACATCAGAAGTGGGATCGCCTTCGCCACAAGAGCCCAGCGCTGATCAGTATATGGCTGCGTTGGAAACACAAAACCGTAACCTCATGGGAATAATAAAAACCATGCACGCCACGAGAGCACCGGCGTCAGATGAAAAGGCTTTGCACGTCACACTGCCAAAATTCTGCGCTGATAGCGCTGGAGCGGATCCATCTGCATGGTGCACCACGGTGGACTTAATCTTTGCAGATAATGCGCTTGTAGGCAGTGCGCTCGTAATAGCGTTGAGCAAAGCGCTAGAAGGCAGTGCGTCGCAATGGCTGTCGCAGATATGCTTCGCTGGAATAACATGGCCGCAGTTCAAGGAACTGTTCATACAGCGATTCGTTGGGATTGAGACGACGGCTGCCATTCTCATGAACGTTTTGAATGGACGTCCAAAACCTGGAGAGAGCTTTGCCCAGTATGGAAGTCGCATTGTCACCTTGTTGCTGTCTAAGTGGAAGGCCAAGGATCTGGAGGAGATTGCGGTATCGGTAGCGTTGGCTCACATGGCACAAATCGATAATAATTTGTTGCGTTGGGTGTTTACGACAAATGTGGCTACGCGCAATGAGCTTCAACAACAGCTGCAAGCTTACGCCTTCAAGAAACGTAACAACGAAGATGATTCTGCCCCAGAAAAAAAGAAGTCGAGGATGCAGTCGCAGACTAAGTGCCATTTTTGTGCAAAAGTTGTCCACAAATTCGCCGAATGCCGCGCTCGAATGGAAGGTACATCAAACACCAAAGGAAGAAGCCACAGCGGAAGCAACACGTCTGGGTCAAAAGATCGTTCGAACATAAGATGTTTTAAATGCGACGAAATGGGACACGTGGCTTCTGTATGTCCCAAAGGCAACAACAAATACATCGAAAAGCGAGTTGACGTATGCAAATTAAGTGAGCCAAGTGGATTATTCTTTCAATCGGGTGAGCCCTTTCCATTCTTCTTCGATACGGGAGCCGAATGTTCTTTGGTAAAAGAAAAATTAAGCAACGAATTAGCTGGCAAGAGAAGTAATAATCTAGTTATTTTAAGAGGAATTGGTGATAATATAGTTAAGAGCCACTTGCAAATACTGTCAACAGTCCAAATGTCAAAATTTAATTTAGAAATTTTGTTTCATGTTGTAATGGATAAACTATTTAAAGCACGACATAATGATTGGCCAAGACATATTAAAGCTTGGTTTCGGTGTATTGATTGAATCTGATAAATTTAGTATTTACAAATCCAAAATTATTAATGCCGTTCAAAATGATGCACCTGAGAACACCTTGGAAATGCTTTTTGACACCAATACAGATTTAAGTGATAATGATAAAAGTAAATTAAGAAATATATTGGAAAAGTATGCCGATAGTTTTGTAATTGGGATACCAAATAAGCGTGTAACCACAGGAGCATTGGAAATTCGTTTCATCGATAGAATAAAACTGTTCAAAGGCGCCCATATCGACTCAGTGCAGATGAGAAACTGTTGGTCAGAGAAAAGATAGAACAGATGCTTGAATCTAATGTAATTCGTCCCAGCAGTTCTCCATTTGCAAGTCCGATGTTATTAGTTAAGAAGAAGGACGGCAGTGATAGGTTGTGTATCGATTTTCGTGAGCTAAACTTAAATACGATTTCTGATAAGTTTCCGTTGCCACTGATTTCGGATCAAATAGATCGTTTGCGGGGTGGTAAATATTTTTCCATCTTAGACATGGCCAGCGGATTTTATCAAATACCGATTCATCCAGATTCTATAGAAAAAACAGCATTTGTGACTACAGAGGGTCAGTATGAGTTTCTTGCCATGCCATTTGGTCTAAAAAATGCGTCGTCTATTTTTCAGGCTCATGTGGCTCATGTGGATTTTTTATCACGAAATCCGATTCCCACAGTTTCAAATGCCATAAGCAAAGTAGATGAAGTTCGTGTTGATCTGGCGACAATAACAGATAATTGGCTATTAGCCGAACAGCAACGAGATGAGGGCATAAATAAAATCTTGGCTCAATTGAATAATGAGGACATGGAGGCAAATATCGATAACACATATGAGGTTCGAACTGGATTATTATATCGCAAAATACAGCGTAATGGCAAGACTCGTTGCCTACCAGTAATCCCTAAAGCGTTTAGGTGGTCCGTCATTAACCACGTACACGAAGCTGTAATGCATTTGGGGTGGCAGAAAACTTTAGACAAAGTCTACGAGAAATATTGGTTTGAGCACATGACCAAATATGTAAGAAAATTTGTTGAAAATTGCATGACATGCAAACTGTCCAAGCCTTCATCAGGTAAAATGCAAATTGAAATGCACCCAATTCCCAAAATTGACATACCTTGGCATACCGTACACGTAGATATAAGTGGGAAGCTTAGTGGAAAGAACGATCTAAAGGAATATATTATAGTTCAGATAGATGCGTTCACTAAGTTTGTTCACTTGTATCATACTCTAAATCTTGACTCGGAAAATTGTATTAAAGCTATAAAGTCAAGTATGTCTTTCTTTGGAGTTCCCAGTCGTATTATAGCGGATCAGGGCAGAAGTTTTGCCAGCAACAAGTTCCGTGAATTTTGTTCAACAAACAGGATTGAGTTGCACTTAATAGCTACAGGTGCCAGTAGAGCAAATAGGCAGGTTGAAAGGGTGATGAGCACTCTTAAGACCATGCTCACTGCGGTGGAAACGAGTCAGCGATCATGGCAAGATGCATTGGCAGAAATCCAACTAGCCATGAATTGCACCACAAATCGAGTCACTAAGGCAAGTGCCTTGGAATTGCTGATAGGAAGAGAAGCTAGGCCTTTTGGGTTGTTGCCAGTCGATGTGGAAGAAAGTGTAGTCGATAGAGAACAGATGAGGGCACAAGCCAAAGAAAACATACAAAAGAATGCACAGTATGATAAACAAAGGTTTGATAAAAACAAGGCAAAAATAGTTCCGTATAAGGTAGGAGATCATGTGTTACTGAAAAGCGAGGAGCGGCATCAAACAAAGCTTGACCCCAAATTTAAGGGCCCATTTCAGTTAATTAATGTACTAGATGGTGATCGATACGAGTTGAAGTCGTTAGTTAATAAGCGAACATACAAATATTCGCATGAATGGCTAAGAGCTCTACCAGACAGACGATTGACAGCAGAATGTAATGGTGACACCCAAGAGGGAGAAAAGTTGAAAGATGTCACTAGTGAACGTGCATCTGTGTCCCAAGAGGGGAAATATTTGATAAACGGCACGAATGAAATGGCGTGCGTTCAAAAAGAGTAATGACCGCACTATAACAGCTATCTCGCAGGGACGAGAAGTGTTATGGCGGGGGTCAAGAGATTGGGTGTGAGAGAAGACACGCCAATGTTGATATGTGAAAGTAAAGTTATGGAAAATAAGAATAGTTTGAGGTTTTGATACGTAAATTGGAGATGTCTTTATAATTAAGTTTGTAAAAGAAAAATCAATCATGAGATGAGTTGTCAATCCATGTTTGTGTAAGCGGCTCTATAAGTTAATAAATGTAAGAGAGAAATACATTGAAGTTTGTTAAATAAATTGGAATTAAGTTGATGAAATATTGTGAGTTTGACTTGAACGGTGGATTAGACACACGAGGACGTGTGATAGGTCAGGAAGGCCGTGTCGGAGCGCGTCCCCAGGAATTTTGGGAACCGTTACCATGATTTCACAATCTGATGAAATTGTAGCATTGTGGTGAAATTCTGAGAAGCACTGCAGCAGAGGCGCAGACGGCCTCTGCAGCTGAGTGAGGTCCTATCTAGTTGTCATAAATAGTGTGTTAGAGAGGGATGACAATATAGTGAACGCCAGTGTTGTGTATAGACCGAATAGAATATGAGGAGGATTAGAAAAGGAGAAAATCACCTCAGTGAAGTTTAGCTGGTGGAATAAATCGGAACTTGCTGTGCTGCTGTACCAAAATTGTGAAACTTACAAATAAAATGGATAAGACTCCCCTATTGCCGACATCAGAAGTGGGATCGCCTTCGCCACAAGAGCCCAGCGCTGATCAGTATATGGCTGCGTTGGAAACACAAAACCGTAACCTCATGGGAATAATAAAAACCATGCACGCCACGAGAGCACCGGCGTCAGATGAAAAGGCTTTGCACGTCACACTGCCAAAATTCTGCGCTGATAGCGCTGGAGCGGATCCATCTGCATGGTGCACCACGGTGGACTTAATCTTTGCAGATAATGCGCTTGTAGGCAGTGCGCTCGTAATAGCGTTGAGCAAAGCGCTAGAAGGCAGTGCGTCGCAATGGCTGTCGCAGATATGCTTCGCTGGAATAACATGGCCGCAGTTCAAGGAACTGTTCATACAGCGATTCGTTGGGATTGAGACGACGGCTGCCATTCTCATGAACGTTTTGAATGGACGTCCAAAACCTGGAGAGAGCTTTGCCCAGTATGGAAGTCGCATTGTCACCTTGTTGCTGTCTAAGTGGAAGGCCAAGGATCTGGAGGAGATTGCGGTATCGGTAGCGTTGGCTCACATGGCACAAATCGATAATAATTTGTTGCGTTGGGTGTTTACGACAAATGTGGCTACGCGCAATGAGCTTCAACAACAGCTGCAAGCTTACGCCTTCAAGAAACGTAACAACGAAGATGATTCTGCCCCAGAAAAAAAGAAGTCGAGGATGCAGTCGCAGACTAAGTGCCATTTTTGTGCAAAAGTTGGCCACAAATTCGCCGAATGCCGCGCTCGAATGGAAGGTACATCAAACACCAAAGGAAGAAGCCACAGCGGAAGCAACACGTCTGGGTCAAAAGATCGTTCGAACATAAGATGTTTTAAATGCGACGAAATGGGACACGTGGCTTCTGTATGTCCCAAAGGCAACAACAAATACATCGAAAAGCGAGTTGACGTATGCAAATTAAGTGAGCCAAGTGGATTATTCTTTCAATCGGGTGAGCCCTTTCCATTCTTCTTCGATACGGGAGCCGAATGTTCTTTGGTAAAAGAAAAATTAAGCAACGAATTAGCTGGCAAGAGAAGTAATAATCTAGTTATTTTAAGAGGAATTGGTGATAATATAGTTAAGAGCCACTTGCAAATACTGTCAACAGTCCAAATGTCAAAATTTAATTTAGAAATTTTGTTTCATGTTGTAATGGATAAACTATTTAAAGCACGACATAATGATTGGCCAAGACATATTAAAGCTTGGTTTCGGTGTATTGATTGAATCTGATAAATTTAGTATTTACAAATCCAAAATTATTAATGCCGTTCAAAATGATGCACCTGAGAACACCTTGGAAATGCTTTTTGACACCAATACAGATTTAAGTGATAATGATAAAAGTAAATTAAGAAATATATTGGAAAAGTATGCCGATAGTTTTGTAATTGGGATACCAAATAAGCGTGTAACCACAGGAGCATTGGAAATTCGTTTCATCGATAGAATAAAACTGTTCAAAGGCGCCCATATCGACTCAGTGCAGATGAGAAACTGTTGGTCAGAGAAAAGATAGAACAGATGCTTGAATCTAATGTAATTCGTCCCAGCAGTTCTCCATTTGCAAGTCCGATGTTATTAGTTAAGAAGAAGGACGGCAGTGATAGGTTGTGTATCGATTTTCGTGAGCTAAACTTAAATACGATTTCTGATAAGTTTCCGTTGCCACTGATTTCGGATCAAATAGATCGTTTGCGGGGTGGTAAATATTTTTCCATCTTAGACATGGCCAGCGGATTTTATCAAATACCGATTCATCCAGATTCTATAGAAAAAACAGCATTTGTGACTACAGAGGGTCAGTATGAGTTTCTTGCCATGCCATTTGGTCTAAAAAATGCGTCGTCTATTTTTCAACGTGCCATTATTCAAGCTCTGGGGGACTTAGCCTATTCTTACGCAGTTGTTTACATAGACGATGTGCTAGTAGTTGCGAATACAAAGGAGGAAGCATATGAGAGGTTGAATACAGTGTTAAAAGCATTGTCAGAGGCAGGGTTCTCGTTTAATATAAAAAAATGTCATTTTCTTTGTACAGGAATAGAGTACCTAGGATTCTATATCAAGGATGGAGAAATTAAACCAAATCCTCGTAAGATAGAAGCTCTTTCTGTTTTATCTCAGCCAACCTCGACAACACAGTTAAGGCAGTTTATAGGTCTGGCATCGTATTTCAGACAATTTGTTCCACGATTCTCAGAGAAGATGAAGCCACTGTATCAGTTAACCTCTAAGCTGAATGCTTTTGTTTGGAAGGAGGAACACGAGAAGATACGGCAGGATATTATCAAAGTGCTTACATGTGACCCTGTATTGACCATATTCGACCCTGAGCTTCCAATTGAATTGCATACTGATGCCAGTGCAGATGGCTATGGGGCTATGCTCATGCATAAAATAGAAGGGAAACACAGATATAATAGCAAATGCACGTCAATATCAGAAGCCAAATATCACTCGTATGAGTTAGAGACGCTAGCTGTCTATAATGCAGTAAGACATTTTAGACATTATTTGCACGGTAGAAAATTTGTTGTGTATAATGATTGCAACTCATTGAAAGCTAGTCGTACAAAGGCTGAGTTGACACCAAGAGTACACCGCTGGTGGGCGTACTTACAGGCATTTGACTTTAGTGTAGAATATCGCAAGGGCAGCCAAATGGCTCATGTGGATTTTTTATCACGAAATCCGATTCCCACAGTTTCAAATGCCATAAGCAAAGTAGATGAAGTTCGTGTTGATCTGGCGACAATAACAGATAATTGGCTATTAGCCGAACAGCAACGAGATGAGGGCATAAATAAAATCTTGGCTCAATTGAATAATGAGGACATGGAGGCAAATATCGATAACACATATGAGGTTCGAACTGGATTATTATATCGCAAAATACAGCGTAATGGCAAGACTCGTTGCCTACCAGTAATCCCTAAAGCGTTTAGGTGGTCCGTCATTAACCACGTACACGAAGCTGTAATGCATTTGGGGTGGCAGAAAACTTTAGACAAAGTCTACGAGAAATATTGGTTTGAGCACATGACCAAATATGTAAGAAAATTTGTTGAAAATTGCATGACATGCAAACTGTCCAAGCCTTCATCAGGTAAAATGCAAATTGAAATGCACCCAATTCCCAAGATTGACATACCTTGGCATACCGTACACGTAGATATAAGTGGGAAGCTTAGTGGAAAGAACGATCTAAAGGAATATATTATAGTTCAGATAGATGCGTTCACTAAGTTTGTTCACTTGTATCATACTCTAAATCTTGACTCGGAAAATTGTATTAAAGCTATAAAGTCAAGTATGTCTTTCTTTGGAGTTCCCAGTCGTATTATAGCGGATCAGGGCAGAAGTTTTGCCAGCAACAAGTTCCGTGAGTTTTGTTCAACAAACAGGATTGAGTTGCACTTAATAGCTACAGGTGCCAGTAGAGCAAATGGGCAGGTTGAAAGGGTGATGAGCACTCTTAAGACCATGCTCACTGCGGTGGAAACGAGTCAGCGATCATGGCAAGATGCATTGGCAGAAATCCAACTAGCCATGAATTGCACCACAAATCGAGTCACTAAGGCAAGTGCCTTGGAATTGCTGATAGGAAGAGAAGCTAGGCCTTTTGGGTTGTTGCCAGTCGATGTGGAAGAAAGTGTAGTCGATAGAGAACAGATGAGGGCACAAGCCAAAGAAAACATGCAAAAGAATGCACAGTATGATAAACAAAGGTTTGATAAAAACAAGGCAAAAATAGTTCCGTATAAGGTAGGAGATCATGTGTTACTGAAAAGCGAGGAGCGGCATCAAACAAGGCTTGACCCCAAATTTAAGGGCCCATTTCAGGTAATTAATGTACTAGATGGTGATCGATACGAGTTGAAGTCGTTAGTTAATAAGCGAACATACAAATATTCGCATGAATGGCTAAGAGCTCTACCAGACAGACGATTGACAGCAGAATGTAATGGTGACACCCAAGAGGGAGAAAAGTTGAAAGATGTCACTAGTGAACGTGCATCTGTGTCCCAAGAGGGGAAATATTTGATAAACGGCACGAATGAAATGGCGTGCGTTCAAAAAGAGTAATGACCGCACTATAACAGCTATCTCGCAGGGACGAGAAGTGTTATGGCGGGGGTCAAGAGATTGGGTGTGAGAGAAGACACGCCAATGTTGATATGTGAAAGTAAAGTTATGGAAAATAAGAATAGTTTGAGGTTTTGATACGTAAATTGGAGATGTCTTTATAATTAAGTTTGTAAAAGAAAAATCAATCATGAGATGAGTTGTCAATCCATGTTTGTGTAAGCGGCTCTATAAGTTAATAAATGTAAGAGAGAAATACATTGAAGTTTGTTAAATAAATTGGAATTAAGTTGATGAAATATTGTGAGTTTGACTTGAACGGTGGATTAGACACACGAGGACGTGTGATAGGTCAGGAAGGCCGTGTCGGAGCGCGTCCCCAGGAATTTTGGGAACCGTTACCATGATTTCACAATCTGATGAAATTGTAGCATTGTGGTGAAATTCTGAGAAGCACTGCAGCAGAGGCGCAGACGGCCTCTGCAGCTGAGTGAGGTCCGATCTAGTTGTCATAAATAGTGTGTTAGAGAGAGATGACAATATAGTGAACGCCAGTGTTGTGTATAGACCGAATAGAATATGAGGAGGATTAGAAAAGGAGAAAATCACCTCAGTGAAGTTTAGCTGGTGGAATAAATCGGAACTTGCTGTGCTGCTGTACCAAAATTGTGAAACTTACAAATAAAATGGATAAGACTCCCCTATTGCCGACATATACATATATATATAGGTTATGCAACCGCCTGCATGCGGGTTATTCACGGTGTGGGGTTATGTTAATTTTCACTTTATATGGCACACAAAAAAAAGGTATTTTTCCACATTTCCCGATTCTTCGTTCCTTATGGGTTTTTCTCTGGATTTTCCGGGCGTAGAGAGCTCTTTTTCGTAAGCTACCGAACTCTGGAATGGCTGCTCCAAGCCGCGATGCTCTCAATACGAATTTTCGGCGAATACTCAGCACCTGCTGAAGAGCCAGGTTTGCCTTCCCCTCTCCCTCTCTTTTCGTTGTCAGCAGCAAGCTTTTTGGTACTGCGGGGTGGGGAAATTTGCGATGATCTAAGTTGAATTGTGGCCTGCAAAAACAATTACCCCTTAAATCACAACGTTCTGACCTTTAGTTGAGAGCCCTTTTTTTTTATTTACCTTCTTTTCACTTTTCCTTGAATTTTAAAATCGTATCTCAGCGCGTATAGGTTAATTATAATATTATGTTAATGCATACTATTCTGAAGATCGACAAAAAAAACAAATATTTTCCGAGAGACTTCGATGTGGTTGGTTGGCAGGTTAAGCGGCAAATAGGCCGAATTTGGGGTTAAGGGCAGCTTTATAGGCCCGAATTCCAAAGGCCATTTTAGTCTCCAGTGTCAATGTGGCACTGGAACAAGGAATATCATCCCTGAGATAAAGGCGGAACCCTACCCACTTTAAGCTATAAACTAGCTAATCGGTATTAAATTTTAGGGATTTCCACATCCCGAATTCCTTTGACCATTCACACCCTACGCTCCTTTTAGAGGATGGTCCTAGCTATGACCGCACCCGTGCAAAGTATTTGTACATTAATATGCGACTTTTTTTAAAATCTGTGGACGGACCTTGATTACCTTTGCGCTTGCTTTTGCTAACAGTTGGGACACCCTCCAAAACTATTGCCTACTTTTAGGCCTACATTTCTTTTCCCTCTTTGTATCTTTTTATCTTTGTGTATCTTTTCATCGACCAGCGCTTCTACAAAGCTCTAATGAAACATAACTCCGGCTATTGCCGTTATTATTTATTATGCATTGTACATTGTCTGAGTCTCTATGCCAGCAGGTTTTGAAGGCAGTTACCATTCCAACATAATCTTCTTAAAGTCATCGATTAACGACATCGACCAGCCGACCAACTAACATTGCAACTAAAGATCGCACATCTACCCAGCCTGCAGCATCCCAGCGCAGATTAACATCGTTTACAACCCAATACCGGAGTTAGCTAGTCCGGCGTGGGAAAGGTGCAGTGAATGTACTACGGAACGGCAACCCTGCCCCCGCGATTGCCTTGTTGGGCAAAACTGCTTCGGTATGCATTACTTCGGTAGGGAAATTAAGCATTAGCAGCTCTATATAGCAATCCAATTCCGACAATACAAGTGTAGCAAACAATTCGCCAGCTAGTGCTTCCACACCGAATAGTGCTTACGCTAGCACACCCACAAGAACAAGACTTTCCTTCAACGGAGAACAAATAAAATCGGTCATACAGGCAGCCACCGCCCATACGCTGCAAGAGTCAGCTGCAGAAGGTCTAGGTAGGGAAAATGAACGGCATCAAACAATTCACGAACTGACCAGCCAAGTGGCGGCCATACAAGTTGCAAGCACGCGAGTGGAAGCCCCCAGATTAGGGTTTACGAAACCGTAAAAATAGAAGGGCATATCACTTGCAACGAACCGCTTGACGCCGTCAAATGCCTGCCCGACAAACTAACAATTACAATAACAATAACAGAAACAATGGCAGTGACAACAACGACCGTAACTCATCATACACCCAAAATCACTCAAACCATTATTCAAACCCCAATTATCAATATCGTCAGCCCAACACAGGCAACAAAACTTCTTATTCATCGACCCAGAATCTGCCAACCAACTAGATTGCACAATTCTACCAGTATCCACATCAATTGCAACAGCATTAAATAGTTTCCAAATTCAGGAAAAAGCAATATTCCCAATCCCACCCCTACTCAAAGCCGAAGGCCAATTTACCCTACTTAAATTTAAATTTAAAGGAATGGATACATTATCACACCTAAAAGCAATATTGCCAATGTCGAAATCTCTATGCAAACAATTTCATGTCATATTCTACAACCCAGAAACACCACTAACATTAACCAGCAAAATCACACACAAAATACTATTCAACACTTGACCTAACTAGCGGTTTTCATCAAATCGAAATGAAACAAGAAGATATTGGCAAACCAGCCTTTACAGTTGAAGGGGGTCACTACGAATTCATACAAATGCCCTTCGTCTTAAAAAACGCAGCGGCTACCTTTCAACGGGTTATGTACAGCGTTCTTGGTGACCTTAACGGCACCAGTATATCTTGACGACATTATAATTTTCTCATCTTCCCTACAGAAACATATATTGGACATAAAAATGGTATTTGAAAAACTTAGAGCAGCAAACTTCAAACTACAACCTTTGTTGGGTCATGCAGCCGCCAAAACTGTGCAGTAGACTAATCTCATACTCTTAATATTGTAAGCCGAAGTAGTCAGTGGTAGCAGTTGCGATGCCCATAGTGCAAACCGCTGTTCTCACACGCATTTATCTGTACGGCGCTCAGTCCTTGTTCTCTTTGTTATCTACCTACGTTAAGCTTGGGCGCTGCATTTCGGCTGTCTGTCCCGCCAATTGTCACTTCTTCGTTTTTCGGCAAAGACTCATCTTGTGCATTCGATATAGCTCTTTGTCGGCCCTAGCTGCCGTAAACAATTCGCAAAATAAACAGTATCGGAAAATAAACAAACTTTCTTCGGCTATTTATTAATAGATAAACATTGGTGACCCAGACGTGATAGTGTTAATTTGCATGCATTAATTAATGCACTTATCCCGTTTATAAATAAATATAAATACATTAAATCGCAATCGGTTGGACAAGTGAGTGGTGATTTCGGTGATAGTGGCTGATTTTAAGCGAGCTAGCATTACATATATACATACATACATTGCTACATATATCGATACGTGCATTGACTCCGCTTGCATTTTCGGCATTTAGTTTGTGCTCATCTTCCCGCTGAACCGAATTAAAAGCGATTATTTGCTATGCCCGCTGAAAGTGACAAAAACATTGTGACCTTTTTAAAGCCAATGCGCTGTTCAGCAGGGTGCAGAGGCTACAAACGTCGCTGTCTAATGAGACGCTAAGCGGATACGACGAACCCACTCTTACGGTGAGGCTGGAGCAGGTTTATGAGCTGCAAAGTGCCTTCAATGTTCTGCATACAGAACTGGAGGAATTGGATTTCGACGAAATTGGCAGTGAAATGAGCGAGAGTTTCGATGAATTCATCGTTGAATTCAAGGCTAGTGTGCGCGCGGAAATAACCAAACGCAATGTGCTTTTCGCGCCGCACTCAACGCTTGCGGAAGGTGTTGTGCCCCACCAGTGTAGTGGTCATCAGACGCAGCCGCGGCCGAGGCCGATGCCGCCTGTGCAGCTGCCAACGTTTGGCGGAGGCTACGCAAACTGGGCGGATTTTTACTCCGTATTCACGACCATAATCGACAGCCATCCGGACCTCTCCAACATTGAGAAATTTCAACATCTGCGGTCATGTTTGAGGGATTCGGCGCTGGAAACTATCCGATCATTGGAGATCTCAAACGACAATTACGAAGCGGCTTTAGAGTTGCTTCAAAAATTTGATAATCGGCGTCTCGTTTTTCAGGCGCACATCACCGAGATTCTGGGTTTAAAGGTAGTACGGAATGGTTCAGTGGCATCGCTTCGGGAATTGTCGGACAAGTTTAACGCTCACATTCGCGCGTTGAAGGGTTTGGGCACCACTGAGCAAATCGCCGGCTGCATCATAGTGCAAGTGCTGCTGCAAATGCTGGATGCGGCGAGCCAAGCTAAGTGGAAGGAGCACTTGGAGGATCCGGTCTTTGTCAACCTTATTCCGTCGTGGGAATCGATGGCTGCATTCCTGGTTCTCTTGGTTGCATGCTTTGCCATAGTGCAGAGCATGCCATATATTATTGCCCGCAATTTAGAGACTTAGCGCCAGTAGATCGTCTGCGCGAGGCAAAGAGACTAGCACTTTGCCTAAATTGCCTAAAGGCAAGCTCAAGCTAAGGAAATGGTGCTCTAACATTCCGCTTGTGCTGGAGGGTGTGCCCTCCGAGGACAAGGAGTCGTTCATGAAGTTTGAAAATGGTAGCGATTTCACCAAAACTTTAGGTCTCGCTTGGGATCCCGCCTCCGACCAGCTATTGTTTCCGTTCTCTGCCTTTCAGTCGCCATTGAGACCCTGCAGGCGTTCTGTTTTGTCTGCAATTGCTAAATTTTACGATCCTCTCGGCCTGGTCGGTCCTGTAATCACAAGATGTAAAATCTTTTTGCAGCAGCACTGCAAGGAAAAGCTGTCCTGGGATGAAAGTCTCCCGGAAACTCATAACACGAAATGGCTTGATATATGTCGCAGTTTTGAAATAACAAGTCATGTTAGTTTCCCTCGGTTCGTGTTTAGCGCAGAGTCTGGTCTTGAGGTGCATGGTTTTTGTGATGCCTAGGGAGCCTGCGTTTATGTGGTTTCTAAAGGGAATCAAAGTTTTAGCCATTTGCTTTGTTCTAAGTCGCGCATAGCTCCGTTGAAGACCATAACAGTACCAAAGCTGGAGCTTTGTGGTGCGGATCTTCTGGTAAAAATCATGAGGGAAATAGTTGGCTTGAATATTTGTGGCAAATATGGTTGCTGCCATTCAGGAGCTGACAGATGTCACGGCTTGGCGTTATGTTCTAACAGCGTTAAGTCCGGCTGACATCTTATCCAGAGGATCCCTGCCGTCTGAGCTTAGCGAATCGTCACTCTGGGCGCATGGACCCGCCTATCTTACGGAGCCTGAAAGAGATTGGCCAACAGCTGTTTGTCCTGACAAACCGGTGCTTGAGCTTCGTCGAAGTGTGTTCATCGTAAAGTCGCCGTACGTGGATGTAAATGCCAGCTCCAAATATGCAAATTCTTACCCCTCACTGCAACGAGTGTTTGCATACATTTACAAATTTTGTAATGGAACTCGTCATCCTGGGCTCACAGTCGCACACATTCAAGAGGGTATTCAGCTGATGCTGCGGTTGCTGCACGCAATTATGGGAGGACATGCAGTCCCTAAAAACGCTGGGAAGAGTTTCCTCGTCTAGTCCCATATCCTCGCTTTCGCCGTTCCTGGAACAATTTGGACTTCTTAGAGTAGGCGGTCACCTTCGGAATTCGTCATTGGACATTGATGGCCGCCACCCAAAAATCCTTCCAAGGTCCCATCCGGTGACTCTGTCAATTATTTCGCATTACCATGAAAGCAATCTTCATGCCGGACCTCGAGCTCTTCTGGGTGCAATTCGATCCCAATATTGGCCTATTGGGGGAGAAAGACGGTTATCAAAGCCGTGAACAGATGCATCAGATATTTTCGGATAAAGCCGCGGCTGATAGAGCACATAATGGCGGACCTTCCCAAGGAGCGCTTGGAAGGATCTTACGCTTTTGAAGTTGCTGGTATAGACTTCTGTGGACCCTTCTTTCACAAGTCGGATACTCGCAACAAGCCCGCGGTTAAATGCTACGTCTGCGTATTTATATGCTTTGCAACCAAGGCAGTGCACCTGGAACTGATCAAGGATCTCTCGACAGTTGCGTTTCTGTGCGGACTCAAGAGGTTCATATGAACCCGGCGAAAGCCGAAGCAAATTTGGTCAGACAACGCCACCAACTTTGTCGGCGCCAAGAATGAACTTCTGGAACTTCGAAGGTTATTTCTCAGCAGCCTCTTCTCTTTCGGAGACGACTGACTGGCGGTTCATCCCTCCACGGTCGCCCCATTTCAGTGGACTTTGGGAAGCAGCGGTGAAAACGGCCAAACATGATTTCTACCGCGCTGTGGGTACGGCGGTTCTAAACTTCGACGAGCTGAGGACGCTGGTGTGCCACATCTCGGCAGTTATTAACTCCAGACCTTTAGTTCCCATTTCAGAGAACTGGCCGATCTGGGCGTCCTCACTCCGGCGTATTTTCTCAATGGTGGTTCGCCTTCGTCGTTTGACGAGCCAGATATAACGGGCCTAAACTATAATCGGCTTGACTCTTGGCAGCGCATCTCCTTTCTTCAACAAGTCTTTTGGTCGCGATGGAAGGAAGAGTACTTGACGTTGCTCCAGCAGCGCTCCAAGTGGCGCACCCCAAAGCCTGACGTAGCCGTGGACAACGTCGTTCTTGTTAAGGACGATAATTTACCCCCAATGAGATGGCTTTTGGCGAGAGTCATGCAGCTGATTCCTGGCAGAGATGGCGTCGCTCGAGTTGCAGAATTGAGGACCGCGTCTGAAGTAATAAGGCGGGCAGTGAACATGCTGTGTCTGCTTCCCCTTGAGGACTCTGTTGAAAGCCAAGCTTCCAACGGGGGGAAGATGTTGGGTCATGCAGCCGCCAAAACTGTGCAGTAGACTAATCTCATACTCTTAATATTGTAAGCCGAAGTAGTTAGTGGTAGCAGTTGCGATGCCCATAGTGCAAACCGCTGTTCTCGCACGCATTTATCTGTACGGCGCTCATTCCTTGTTCTCTTTGTTATCTACCTACGTTAAACTGATTAAAACAAAATCCGAATAAAATTAGTGCGATCCAAACAATCCCTTGCCCCACCAAATCCTTCCTTGGTCTGCTGTACTATAAGAGGTTTAAGTAGGCAATACTTTTAAAGTAGCTTGTGTGGATCGTATGCTTGACTTCGGATTAAAAGTTCGAAGATCGAATAATATCCGAAGCTTAGCTTTAAGATGCACTTTGGTGCATTATCTGACGTGAAAAAAAGCACACCCAGCATGGTTCAGCCGTAGCTTTTTTTTCTTAGAGCGATCTTTTCTATTCTGATCGTCAAAGCAAAAATACGTCTTTTGTTAAGAAAGTTAAAAAAAAAGGAAATTTTTTTATATACACGTGGTTGGAAAAATTCCTTACCCAATCCAATTTTTACCAGTGAGCAGTTTAAAAGGAAACCAAAAGCCTTCGTCGCCCACGTAAGTGAGAATTTGTTTTAAGCAAAACCTATGAAAAAGGCTAAATGCAAAGTTTTCAAAAAAACTCTAGAGCCTTGGCAGTCTGTGGAGCAGCAGGTTGCAGCGATTATAGCGGTGCAACAATTTATCTTGACGCTGAAAATTGTTCTCCACTTCGGCCTAAAAGTAGGCAATCAAGCCCATTCCGCGATTATCCATTGGAGCACCTTTACACCTCCGGGCCATCGGAGCACCTTTACACCTCCGGTCCGTTGGAGCACCTTTACACCTTTTGCACCGATTGTTTGTAGGAGCAAGTGCCCGAGGGCTCATGTTAGCCGGGCAAAAGTGACCGAACCTGGAAGTGAAATTATCTTCGGCACACGTGGCGATAGCCACCATGGCCTTCGCGGGAACAGTCCAGCCCTCATTAATCCATTCTTATTAATTTAACTCAATTCAACAAATTCTAATGCGACGAGAAAACTGAAGCGAACCAACAACAACAAAAACAATTGAATTTGTCGAGCCGCACCTGAAAGTCTACCTTGAAGTTCCTGCATACGCAGAAGGGAATCTAAATCTAACGCTATCATAGTAATGAGCTTTTAGGGCAAATCAAGAGTAGTTAAATTTCAATCTAAAACGGATAAATGTTAAATAATTTTTAGTTAGGGAAATTATGCTCAGCTCATGCTATGAAAAATGTTAATATGAAATCTTGAAATTGGCAGCAACAACAAAACAACAAAAATTCAACTATTTCCCCGGAGCCGGAAGATCGATCTTTCGTCCATGGAATTTTAGCGCGGTGAGTCCGTTCCTTGTATGAACTTATTCTTTTTCTTTACATTTTGTGCATGCATTTTATTTCAAAAAATATTTTTTGTACATGAGCTAATCATTCCCTCCACAATGAATACAAACAAAAAAATAAAAAGGAATACAATGAATTCCATTTACACAAGAAAGTAAAAATTATAAAAACAAAAAGAAAACAATTGATAATAAAGCGTTTAATTAGCCAAAATTATGATAAATTAATTTAATCTTTAAACAAGCATTGAAATGAAATAATATTTGAAAACTCTTTCTTGCTCTATCGTTCCTAAACTCGATATACTCTAAATTTAAACTTTTATAACTATACTTAATACACACTCAACATTTATAAAACCCATAATTAAAACATTCGTCATAGAAATGAAGTAGTTTAAGCTACCCCTTCATTCAAAATTATTGATGGTTTTTTTTTTTAGTAGAGTTCCCTTGGCTTGTCCGATTTTCTTTTTCCGCAGATACTACCTTGATGGATGACGGCCGATGCCCCTCTGCGCCGTTCGGAATCTATGATGAGATGACGTTCTGCTAAGTTATTAGTTTGAACTCATGCTGATGATTCCGCGGTCGTAGGAACATAGGGGTCACCAGAGCCATGCTCTCAGGTGGTTGACAGTAGGTAGGGTGGGCACTTGCGACCACAATAACACCCGTGGCTTCGCTTTCACCACTTTCTCTTGTCCGTTTGCCGATCTTCTATCATCTTCTTCTTATATTACTACTTTTACTTTTGAATCCTTTTATAAGCTCTCCCGGTTCTGTTAACTAGCTTTTTTTGTTGCAGCACGTTCATTCTGATCTTAGTTATGATAATTTAGTGTAGCCGGTATGAGATCCGTGCGAGCAAGACCTCCACCCCCAAGCCGACGTGCTAGAGCCGGAAAATTAAAACGTGACCCGCCAGTACAGATCGTCCTTAAAACACATACCGTTGTACGTTACATATCTCAAGGCTCCTTACAAAACGATACACCTGTATGCTTCGCCTGCAGGGCTCTCTCTGATACCGAAGTCAATTATTCAACCATAGAAAAATAAATGCTAGCAATAATATGGGCAGTAAAATACTTCAGACCATATATTTATGGTGTAAAATGTACTATTGTTACAGATCACAAACCATTAATATGACTAATGAACTTTAAAGAACCTAACTCAAAAATAATCTAGTGGAGACTCCAACTCATGGAATACGATTCATAAGAAAGGTTCACAAAATGTAATTGTGGACGCATTAAGTCGATCAGACCCAAATTTAAACCACAACAGCAAACACTATCGATTAAGCCTTGCCTCACATCTGAAAAACCTATTAACGAATTTAACACACTATTCATACTAGAAATAGATACAAATACGTCTTGCCGAACTGCAGCACCATTTAAACAAAAGCATAGGAAAAAATATTCACAACACTCTTTCGATTTCGATAAGATCGCTAAAATCTTGAATGGAACCCTATACCTAACAGGATTTGCGCCTTCTTGGCAGACGATATTAATTCCGCATTAATTTAAAAAGCATTCCTTCTTGGCAGACGATATTAATTCCGCAATAATTTGAAAAGCATTCCTAACGTTTTTTGCAAACAAGAAACACTTTAAAATTATCAAATGCAAATCACTCTTCCACGAAATCGTACGAACCTCCGAACATAATAAATTCATAAACGAATATAACCTTAATAGCAATCACAGAGGCATAGATGGAACATTCCTTCACCCCAAACGGAAAACTTACTTCCCCAATATGAATAACCAAATCTCTCAATTAATTAGAAGTTGTGAAACCTGTTTAAAGCTGAAATACGACAGGCAACCACTAAATATGGTATTCGGAACCCCAGAAACCCCAACGAAACCCCTTGATACACATCGACACATCGACCGAAATAAAAGAAAAATGGTCTACAAATGCCCAACAAAAGACAGAATAGCTAAACACAAGCAGAGTAGAACCAACAACAGTACAACCTAAAAGCACAATTTTCAGAAAAGAAAACAGGAGAAATATATTTACACCGTGTTTTCCGTACACAGAACAGTGAAAGATAAAGGAAAAACTCTAGTAACCACAATAAATCAAAAAATGCACAATTCAAAAAGTAGGAAATTATTCAAACCTCTAAATGACTTAATCCTTTTCACCTGCATTCCACATCTTTCTATGAGGCATACCAATATATCTTCATCCTTCATAGTTTCATATCATCTTCATATTACACTCGTAATAGGAAACAATAAAAAAATTTTCCAAATAATCGATCTTCCCGAATACATCAATTGTATCGAAAAATTATATTACACTATCGATATTGTAAAAAAACATGAAACAATATATTTAGTTATATATACTATATTTATATTAAACGCTAAGCTTGCCCAAACTTAAATTAAAATCGACGCACTAACACCCTTTTCACGCCACAAAAGAGGTCTTATTAACGGATTAGGTAGTCTAGTTAAAGGCGTTACTGGCAACATGGATGCCAATGATGCAAAAATATAGAAACAGAAATCAACCACCTAAAACCCAATCCACCAGATAACTTCAAAATAATGAACTTGTCTAATGATGAAATTCAATTACGTTTCAAAAACATAACAAGACACATTAACAATGAACAAAATTTGATTAAAAGCTTCTTCAAAAACTTTCAAAACACAATCTACACAAAAATATATAACAATGAAGAAGAAATAAAAAAACTACAACATATAAATAGTTAATTATAATATAGATTTATTACTTTATCATCTAAGTGACATAATAAAAAGCACACTGCTTGCCAAAATTTATGTTATCCCAAAAATTTATTTTAGATAAGACAGAAATAACCAAAATCAAGCAAATTTTTAAAATACACTACAAAATCCGAACAACATATTGTTAATGTGTTGAAAATGACCACTCTAAATTACCAAGACAAAATAATTTTCAATATCAGCAAATTTTTATTTTTCTAAATTCGAACTAAAAAATGGCAAAATTAATTCCACTTCCAATAAATTTCACACAACTTGTAATAGCACCTAAGTATCTAGTATATAATTACAAAAGTAATAGTATATATTATATTTTCAACTATGCATAAGTGCCCTGTAATAAAATAACAATATCGATTTCATTAATAACCTTGGAAATAACACTTGCTTGGGACACCTAATCCAAAATAAAACAAGCTACTGCGACAAAAAGAAATGGGACTCACGACTGACGTGTTCGAAACGGAAAAAAGCTTCTTTTTTATATTTAACGGAAACAACTTCCCAATCATCGACGCCCGCGTCCAGACTGCGTTACACGCACCCGTACTCTACGCTCGTACGTATGACCTACGCGTGTTAACTGACTGTCCCGAGCTGCGCTTGCGCCGCCTCTTTATAGGCCGCGGGGATCCCGATATTTCCCCTTTTGGCTGGTTTGAGCCCAAGGTCCAGCGCGGTACCGTTAGTTCACGTTGTCTCCGCTTTGCCGGCCAACATTGATATTTTCCGGAGGGATAAGAAATACTTCCTTACCAGCATTGATAAATGATCGAAATTCGCTATGGTGCAGCCGATTCCGTCTAGAACTAAGAGGATTTGAAATCACCTTTGCTACAGGCCATCTATTGTGACAATGAACCGGTATTGAACTCATTATACCCGTTACTCGTAGAGTAAAAGGGTATACTAGATTCGTTGAAAAGTATGTAACAGGCAGAAGGAAGCGTTTCCGACCATATAAAGTATATATACTCTTGATCAGGATCAATAGCCGAGTCGATCTGGCCATGTCCGTCTGTCCGTACGTCTGTCCGTCTGTCCGTCTGTCCGTCTGTCTGTCCGTCCGTATGAACGTCGAGATCTCAGGAACTACAAAAGCTAGAAAAATTAGATTAAACATACAGACTCCAGAGACATAGACGCAGCGCAAGTTTGTTGATTCATGTTGCCACGCCCACTCGAACGCCCACAAACCGCATAAAACTGCCACGCCCACACTTTTGAAAAATGATTTAATATTTTTTCATTTTTGTATTAGTCTTCAAAATTTCTATAGATTTGCCAAAAAATTTTTTGCCACGCCCACTCTAACGCCCACAAACCGCATAAAACTGCCACGCCCACACTTTTGAAAAATGTTTTAATATTTTTTCATTTTTGTATTAGTCTTGTAAATTTCTATCGATTTGCCAAAAAACTTTTTGCCACGCCCACTTTAAAGCCCACAAACCGCCCAAAGCTGCCACGCCCACACTTTTGAAAAATGTTTTGATATTTTTTCATTTTTGTATTAGACTTTTAAATTTCTATCGATTTGCCAAAAAACTTTTTGCCACGCCCACAAACCGCCAAAAACTGTCAGTGTTGAAGACTCTCCTTCGCACTTCCACTAGCTGAGTAACGGGTATCAGATAGTCGGGGAACTCGACTATAGCGTTCTCCTTAGATTATGACCATGCTAGAAAACTACTTTGTGGAGGGTCAGTACAGAGTGTTGAAAGTGGGATAAAGTCCTAGTAAAGTCAAATAGACGACTAGGTAACCAACTCACAACCCTATGTGAGGAAAAGGACATCGAGGCGAACTTGGAGACCTTTTTAAGGAGAGGGTGATTCACAAGGACAACCTCAAATAACCCATGCAGAACGCAGTTGCTGTTCTCTCGTTTAGCATTTTATCCATAATCACTTGACATAAGGTAATACCAGTTCGTAGCATAATTAATTATACATTTTAACTTTCCCTTGGTTTGGTGGTGGCCAATCCTATTCCAAACAAATATTAATTGAAACACACAATTGAAACAAAGCTTCTGCTTTGTCTCCTGGCTATGACATCGGCTCACATCACCGATACCTCCCAGGCTAACTACAAGACAATCAGACAATCTCCTTAACAATGGTCAAACCATCAAGCGCCTGAGAAGAAGACACCCACTGGATCTGACACTAGCTGAATAAATCTTAACTGGCACCCGTTCAAGTGAATGTTTACTCTACTAACTGTACCATTCACAACATATAACAAGAGAGAATGCTATAGTCGAGTTCACCGACTATCTGATACCCGTTACTCAGCTAGTGGAAGTGCGAAGGAGAGTCTTCAGCACTGACAGTTTTTGGCGTTGTGGCGCAGAGTGGCGTGGCAAAAGTTTTGCAATCGTTAGAATTTACAAGACTAATACAAAAAAAAAATATCAAACATTTTCAAAGTGGCGTGCAGTTTTGGCGTTTGGCTTAGAGTGGCGTGCAAAAAGTTGTTTGGCAAATCGATAGAAATGTACAAGACTAATACAAAAATGAAAAAATATTATAACCTTTTTCAAAAGAGTGGGCGTGGCAGTTTTTGGCGGTCTGTGGGCGTTAGAGTGGGCGTGGCAAAAAGTTTTTTGGCAAATCGATAGAAATTTACAAGACTAATACAAAAATTAAAAAATATCAAAACATTTTTCAAAAGTGTGGGCGTGGCAGTTTTGGGCGGTTTGTGGGCGTTAGAGTGGGCGTGGCAACATGAATCGACAAACTTGCGCTGCGTCTATGTCCCTGGAGTCTGTATTCTTAATCTCAACTTTCTACCTTTTGTAGTTCCTGAGATCTCGACGTTCATACGGACAGACGGACAGACGGACAGACAGACGGACGGACAGACGGACATGGCCAGATCGACTCGGCTACTGATCCTGATCAAGAATATATATACTTTATATGGTCGGAAACGCTTCCTTCTGCCTGTTACATACTTTTCAACGAATCTAGTATACCTTTACTCTACGAACGGTATACAAGAGAATGCTATAGTCGAGTTCACCGACTATCTGATACCCGTTACTCAGCTGGTGGAAGTGCGAAAGTGGGCTTAGCAAAAAAATGTTTGCCAAATAGAGAGAAATTTCCAAGACTAACAAAAATGTGAAAAAATATTACAACATTTTTCAAAAGTATGGTCGTGGCATTTTTAGGCGGTTTTTATAGTTCCTCAGATCTCGAGGTTCATACGGACGGACCAACGGACATTGCCAGATCAACTCGGCCATTGATCCTGATCAAGAATATATATACTATATATGTTCGGAAACGCTTTTTTCTGTTACATACTTTTCAAAGAATACCCTTTTATTCTATAACCCTTCAGTACCAGTCCCTAAGGATTCCCTAAGGAATCCCTAGGGAGTCCCCAGGACTCCTAGAGGAATCCTAAGGAATCTCCATACAATCGACAGGAATTCCATACACAGGTTCGGCGAGGATTCGAAGTTCCGAGGAATCTCTGATCCTCAGGAATTCCTCGGGAATATCGAAAAATAAGCAAGGGGTTTTCCCGAGGAATTCCCCAGGAATTCCCGAGTAATTCCCGAGGATTTTCCCAAGGAATTCCTTGGGAATTCCTGAGGATTTCCTGTGGGATATCGAAAAAAAGCCAAGGGGTTGTCCTGATGAATTACCAAGGAATTCCCAAGGAATTCCTGGACGAATTCCCAAGGAATTCCTGGACGAATTCCCGAGGAATTCTTGGACGAATTCCTGGACGATTCCAAAGGAATTCCTGGACGAATTCCCAAGGAATTCCTAGACAAATTCCCGAGGAATTCCTGAGGAATTCCCAAGGAATATACCTGTAAATCCAGAAAAATCTCCCAAAAAATTAAAAAATGTATTTAAATTGTAAATTAATCTTTTTTTTTCTTTTATTCGACTAGTATTTTCCTTTTTTTGTTAGCATTATTTTTAACACATGCCAGTGCGTGGGCCAAGGCCTTCTCTCCTGGCTGGCCTTCTAATGTG
The DNA here is from genome assembly GCF_016746235.2 of Drosophila teissieri. NCBI lineage: Eukaryota > Metazoa > Arthropoda > Insecta > Diptera > Drosophilidae > Drosophila > Drosophila teissieri. Next base: position 25,537,124 of record NC_053029.1, on the reverse strand, counting down.
CTTATGCTATCTGTAACGAAAAGTATTTTTATAATAATATTATTAGATTATAGCAAAATAACAAATATACATACCAATCAGAACGGAAAAGAATTTGGGACCCTGAGCTTATGTTCTGATCTAAAGCCACCAGGTCTTCCTCCGATGTGACTGGGAACGCCAAATCCACAGCCACATTCTTCGCCTTCCCCTTTACGAAAATCGCCAACAAGGCCGTCATCCTCGCAACCTGGTTCGTGGTCTCCGCAAGCTGCTTCGTGCTCTCCGCCAGCTGCTTCGTGTTCTCCGCCAGCTTCTTCGTGTTGGCCTCCAACACCGTCTCCAATGACCGAACCCTTTGGCTGATCTCGGCCATTTGGTCGCAAAATCATGCACTTTGGAATGCAATTAGCTATGCTAACTTATCAACACAAATCACTTTACTTACCGGATTTATATTTTTTTTGTTGAAAATAAATTGAATTTTTTCACAAACGACGTGTCACATTCACAATTAATGGCAAATGCAAAAGAAAAGGGGTGACGGAAAACGAAACCGAAAATTCTGACAGGCGGGTACCAGGGTATTTCCGACCATAATGATCCCGTGTAATTAGAATTACATAGAGAAATAATTAAAAACGGACGCACTTGCGTTGCCTATAGCGACAGTTTAATTTCTTAAAAAGCTTAAAATCCTTAAATCAACAAATATAAATTATATATACACTTAAAATAATATAAATATCCCACCAATTATTAGATCGGTATTTAGAAGTCTATACATTGCGTTTTTTCTCGACTCTGATTTTGTCTCCTCTCATCTCTCACTCTCATTTTCGGTCACTGCTCCGAATTACTTCGAAAAAAAACCAAATATGAACTGCGGGCAGAGGCAGCGGCAGAGCCACGACAGAATTCGGCTTGACTTTGGTGTTTGAAACTTTGCTAGAAAAAGCCTGTGAGATTTGTTTTTGTTTTTCGAACTCTGGCGAGGAAAAATAAGGGAAAGGAATTTTGGTGCTGAAGGGAAGTAACACGGGTATCAATAATTTCCTTGTATGCGAGTGTAAGAAAATACAAAATTAAATAAAATATTCATTCTTCGACCTCTCTTATCTCCCAACAGCGGTTTGCGATCGGTCTCTGTTCTTATCTGACCCACGTGGTCCTTAATTTTCATAGCTCTGCTTCTAAAGTTTTTGCATTGATATTTCAAAACACTGCGTAAAAAATACTCAAAGTTATAAAAATCCAGAAGCCCCTGGGCCTCCAAACCTGGGCGACAACCGATTTACACCGGTTGCCATCAGCCCCCCATCGAAAAAAAGAAGACAACCCCAAAAGCTGGATATTGATAAATTCATAACACCACCCCATATCTCTGCGACATCCCCCAAAATGAAATTGTCACTGAACTTACGTGTACAAACTTATGAAATCTTACGATGGTGTGTCCAAACCGAGTGGAGTTATCCTATTGACCTTTGAACTATATAATCTCCCATCGAACATCGAAATCTCTTGGCACTCTGTTAAATTTCGGGAGTATACACCAAACACTATGCGTTCCAAGTCTTGCCAATTGCTCGGTCACACGGCCAAACATTGCAAAAATTCTCCCCGCTGCTCTGATTGCTCCCTCCCACCACACAGTCCAACTAAATGCACAAAAATCAACTGTGCCAATTGTTCTGGTGAGCATTCGGCCTCTTCCCAACAATGCCCAAAGTACCAAGAAAAAATGGAAATTCTAAGAATTAAAACCGTTAAAAAATTCACTATGCGTAAAGCGAAAACAATATTCAAGACAACATCACACACCCCGGTTATCACCGCTTTATATAACACATCAACGCAGCGATAACGCAAACCAAAATAAAAACAAGAGAGAACGCTATAGTCGAGTTTCCCGACTATCTGATACCCGTTACTCATCTAGTGAAAGTGCGAAGGAGTCTTGAGCACTGACAGTTTTTGGCGGTTTGTGGGCGCTAGAGTGGGCGTGGCAAAAAGTTATTTGGAAAATCGATAGAAATTCACAAGACTAATACAAAAATGAAAAAATATCAAAACATTTTTCAAAATTGTGGGCGTAGCAGTTTTGGGCGGTTTGTGGGCGTTAGAGTGGGCGTGGCAACATGAATCGACACACTTGCGCTGCGTCTATGTCTCTGGAGTCAGTATGCTTAATCTTAACGTTCTACCTTTTGTAGTTCCTGAGATCTCGACGTTCATACGGACAGACAGACGGACAGACGGACGGACGGACAGACGGACAGACGGACGGACAGACGGACATGGCCAGATCGACTCGGCTATTGATCCTGATCAAGAATATATATACTTTATATGGTCGGAAACGCTTCCTTCTGCCTGTTACATACTTTTCAACGAATCTAGTATACCCTTTTACTCTACGAGTAACGGGTATAATTATTGTCTAATTAGGACAGATCTTAAATAAATACTGTCCCTGCAATACAGTTCGCCGACTATCTGATACCCGTTACTCAGCTAGTGGAAGTGCGAAGGTGACATTTCCACACTTACAGTTTTTGGGGGTTGGTGGACGCTAGAGTGGGCGAGGCAGTTTTGGACGGTTTGTGGGCGTTAGGATGGGCGCGTCAAAAAAGTTTTTTTGGCAAATCGATAGAAATTTACAACACTAAAAGAATAAAATCAAATTAAAAAATAAACGCCCACAAGAGCCTAAGAGCCACGCCTTGGAATTTAAAATTTGGTTCCTTTTAATTATTTTTTTTCTGCATGCTTTATATCAACATTCTAGCTTCCTATAGTTCCTTAGATCGAGGCGTTCTTACGGACGGAAAGACGGACATGGCCGGTTCGACTCGGCTAATAATAGTGATCAAGAATATATATACAGTAGAATCCGGGTTTAACGACTCCGCTTATAGCGTCAGTCCGGTTATTGCGACGGAAACTCGATGGCTTGGTTGGTCCCCATACAAAGTTATATGAAGGACCTCTGGTTAGTACGTCTCCGCTTTTAGCGACAAACCGCTTATACCGACGAGATTTTTTATAATTCAACCGGATATTGCGACGTGCCAAGCTAAAAAATACAGAAAAATAATTCCAACAAATTTAAGCATCAAACGACTCTGTTAGAAATGTATGTAAATATCAGTGACAGACGTCACAAAAATGTTTACAGCGAGCGTGTGCAGACCTTATGCCTATATTCCATGAGATGTCTTGTTATATTTTTAGTTTTTTCTGCTTTTTAAAAACATATGTTAAAACATATTACGAACATGGCAAGCTTAAAATAAACACCTTTCTGTTAGGGCGTCTTCCGGGTATAAGGACGTAAAGTCGTCGGTCACTTTAAAGTCGCTATAACCGGATTCTACTGTACTTTATATGGTCGAAAACGCTTCCTTGTGCCTGTTATATACTTTTCAACAAATCTAGTACACCCTTTTACTCTCGGGTATAAAAAAACCTTTTTATTTTCATCAGAGGTGATGATGCGAAAAGTGGAGTGGGTCAATATTGATGACAATAAAACAGAATCGTATAGCGCAGCCTGCGGAGGGCCAAATATTGCCCGATCGTTTTACGATCCAGGGGCCGCTAAGCTCGTGGCCCAGTGAGCACTGCTGACTAACGAAATAAATAGGCTTACATAAATAGAGGCTTATCAAGATCCCACGACTTAAATATGCTGGCAATTCGGTGCAATCTGGGAACATCGGAAGCCTCCTTAGGCCCAAGCTCTTTTCCAGAACAAGGTCACTAATAAGGTAACAGCTATATTCGGTTGCTATACGTCAAACTAATATTTAAACAAATATTAAAAATTTACCTAAGACATATCATAGTCGAGTTCTCCGACTATCTGATATCCCTTACTCGGTTAGTGGAAGTGAAGTAGTGAAGTGAAGTGAAGTGAAGAAGACATATGTACATAAAAACTGTCAAAAGGTTCCCCAAACGTATGGGCGTGGCAATTTTTGACGGCTTGTGGGCGTTATAGTGGGCGTGGCAACGTTTTTTTGCAAAGCTATAGACATTTACAAAACTTTTTTTTTTTTTTTTAAATGCTTTGCTTTTATTTATTGAATCTTCTCATTTACGAGACTAACAATAAGTGTATCAAATCTTATACTATAACCTAACTGGGAGTCATGTAGACTGAGACAGTGGCCCTGACAAGTTATGGCTGGATTGGAAGGTCTGTACGTTGCAAGCGGGTTCGGCTGGAGACCCAAGTCAAGACCCTTGCTAGAGGATTTGGGTGGACAGAGAGTTTTTCATTGTAGGACGCTTTTTGCTTGTCTATTTCATCTTTTACTGCGAGAATGCCGAGGTCCCTGTGGATGTTTTGGTTACGAATATACCATGGTGCCCCAGTGATAGTTCGCAGGATCTTTGATTGGGCTCGCTGTATGATGTCTATGTTGGTTCTGCTCGCGTTCCTCCACAGCTGGGAGCCATACGTCCAGATTGGCTTAAGAGTGGAGTTGTAGAGCAGGACCTTGTAATCCAGACACAAGGGCGATCGTGAGTTTATAATCCAGTGGAGGCTGCTGGCTTTCAGTTTTAGGTGCAGTTTCTTGCATTTAATATGTCTACGCCATGTTAGACGTCTGTCGAGGTGGATGCCGAGATACGTTACTTCATTAACTTGGGGGATCTGCGTGCTATTCATACAGAGCGGAGGGCAAGTTTGTCTGTTAAGGGTAAACGTTATGTGTTTGCACTTTTGTTCGTTTATTTTAATACGCCAGTCAGATAGTCACTTATCGACTACCACGAGGTGGTTGGCGAGTTGAGTTGTTGCACGGACTGGGCATCTGGAGCGGCTAAGGATCGCAGTGTCGTCGGCGAAGGTGGATGTTGTTAGTCGGTCACTCGTGGGAATATCTGCTGTGTAAAGGACGAATAGAGTTGGCCCAAGTGCTCTACCTTGTGGGGCCCCAGCTTCGATAGTGTAGCTATCGGAAATTGTTGTGTTACATCTTACTGCGAAGGCTCTATTGTAGAGGTAGGATTCAAGGAGTTTATGAGTGTACCCGGGCAAGTGTGTTTTAATTTTATGCATGAGACCTTTGAGCCAGACGCGGTCGAATGCTTGAGATACGTCGAGAAATATCGCGCTGCAATATTCCCTATGTTCGAAGGCTGGGCTTTCTGATGTTATTCTGTTTACTTGCTCTATAGTTCCGTGTTTTTCTCTGAAGCCAAATTGATGGGCTGGAATAATGTTGTGGGCCCCCATATATGGTATTATGCGCGTTAGAAGGCATTTTTCGAATAATTTGGACAGGCATGATAATAAACTTATTGGTCTGTAAGATGACGGAATCGTGTGATCTTTTCCGGGCTTCGGTATCATTATAATAATTGATTTTTTCCATTTCCTTGGATAGTAGCCGAGACTTATGATTCCATTGAAGAGTTTACAGATGACCTTAATAGCACATTATCATTTTTGTAGTTATTAGGTCACCGCCTGGAGCCTTTTTTTGGTTTTAGCTCCCTGATGACTTTTGTGATCTCGTTCGGCTGAAATGTAGTTGGCGTGGATTCAGTTTCGAGGTGGATTTGCGGAGGAACATAATCATTTGCTGCGGGGTTCGGCTGAAATACGCCTCTGAGATGTAAGGCAAATGATTCGGCTCTATCTTTGTCGCTGCGGGCCCAGCACCCTGAAGAATTCCTTATAGGGGTGACGGTTTGAATTGGAGAGCTTAGATTTGGGTGAGCCCTTCACAAGGGATGCTTTTTACTAGTTGGCGAGAGTTTTCCAATATATTTAAGTTGTTAATTTTCAGCTTCTTGCTTCAGGGCCCGGTTTAGATTGCGGGTGGCTTCAGTAAGACGTTGCTTTGAACATGGCGATCTGCTGGTTTGCCACGCTGGTCGCAGACGCCTCTTTTCCAGAACCAGCTGTTTAATTTGCCGGTTGGTTTTGAACTTCTTAAATTCCCCATCCTTCCGTTTAGGGGTTGAGATCCTAGCTGCTGTGACGAGTACCTCTTCCAGTGCGGCGGTGGAGCAGTCGATGTCCGCTTCGATATTTAGTTGGGGAGTTAGCTCAATGTGGGAACTCACATACTTTCTGTATTTCATCCAGTTAGTGTTGTGCGACGTCAGCCTGTGGAGGTGGTCCGCAATTTCTGGGCTTTGAAGAAGGCTTATCAACAAAGGCGAGTGGTCAGATGAGAGATCCGGTAGTGCTATGGCGCTTATTAAATTGCGTAGGATGTTTTTTGTCACCGCGAAATCAATTAGATCTGGGATCTTTTTTGGGTCTGCAGGCCAATATGTGGGGCTACCAGGAGAAACGTAGTCCAGTTTATTGCTCACCTTTATAAGTGCATTATACAGTTGCCTTCCCTTGGGAGTCACGAGGCGTGAGCCCCAGTGCGTGTGTTTGGCGTTGTAGTCTCCTGCGGCTATGAAGCGATCCCCCAGAGTGTTGTAGAAGTCCATGAATTGACCTTCAGAGATATTAAATCGAGGTGGGCAGTAGACAGCGGCAATGCAAAGGTTGCCGTTTCCTGAGATCACTTTTATGGACGTGGCTTGCAGGTAATTTGTTGCAAACCTTTGATGAAAGTGGTGTTTGATGCGTTCTCTGATTAAGATGCCCGTTCCGCCGTGGGCCTTGCCATCCGGATGATCTGTGCGGTAAAAGGTATAGCCTCTTATATAGAAGTTATATCTCCCTGTGAGGTGCGTTTCAACCAGCAGCATGGCGTCGATGTGATTTACGTTTAGGAATTGAGTTATTTCAAGTTTATGCAGTAAAATACCGTTGGCATTCTACATGGATATACGTAGGTTAGTCATTTATTATTTGGACTGTTGTGCTACAAGCAACTGAATTACCATGTTCTGGTTCTGAACAAGATAATCTGGCTGCCTTGGCGAAATGTTGTTGGTGCGTAGATGTCGCTCGTCGCATGCGACTCTTCAGCTCCTTGTAGACCGCACAGCCTCTGTAGTTTGCCGTATGGTTTCCTCCACAGTTGCCACATTTTTTCATTTGGGGGTATTCTTTGTTTGCGGGGCAGTTTACGGAGTTGTGGAAGTCTCCGCAGACTACGCAGACCGTCCGAAGTGTGCAGTATGTCTTGGTGTGTCCATACTCTTGGCAGTTTGTGCATTGAACAGGGCCGTTGCGTTTGTGGGGTTCTTCCACGGTGATTCTTCGATGCAGTAAGAGCTGCAGCTTTTAGATCGGGTGCACTTCGTTATTCTTTAAGGCTTTGCTATCTGGTTCGAGCTCTACCTTGAAAAGTGGTTGCGGTTTTTTGTTTCTGTTAACAATATTGCTAACATTTTTGGCACAGAAGCCCCTGGCCTTAAGGGCTTCCTGAATTTCAGCGGGGGTGACGTCAGGTTCTATACCTTTTAGCACAACTTGCAGTCTCTTGCTGCTTTTTAGTTGATAGGTGTAAAAGTTCTTTTTTGTGTCTTCCAGGTACTTAGACACAGCTCGGAAGTGTTCTTCGGACTTCGTTTGAACCTTTGTTTCGTGTATGTTCCCTTTAATAAGCGGAACAACATGGAAATTCTCGTCCCCGACCAGCGCAACAATTTTGTTGACCAGGGCGCTTGAACTTTTTTCCCTTATGTAAATAGGTGGGGGCTTAGGTTTCCTTTGGGTCTCCTGCCCCAACTCTGGTTGGTTGTTGTCCGCCTCTGCTAAGATGGAGAATCGGTTTTCATTGGAGCTCCTCGTTTGATCGGTGCTTTTGTTGGTTCGATTGATCTTTGGTTTATTGCCAACCGTGTTGGGTGGACTAAGCTTGTGCTTAATCTGGATGTAGCGGTCCAAACCGGTCTGTATAGCCGGGACCGCTTGTTGCTTATCGAGGCTAACTGTTTTTGTTGCCATTTTATTTTGTTGTGCGGCCTTTGGGACCGAACTCGCAGTATTGGTAGTTGGTTTAATTATTGGTGGTGAGTTTACTGCAGAAATTTTAGCACTGCTTGTTGTTGGAGCTTCTTTCAGCGAAGCCGGCGGTGATGGGGTTTGGCATTGGTAACTCCATGATGCGGGAGTTGGGGTGAGCAGAGAGGGTGAGCAAGAGCTGGCTCTCTTGCTGTCGACGGTCAGTAGAGTCGAGTTGCTCTTTGTCGACTTCTGATTTTGATCAATATCTCTAGTTGAGAAATAGGAGTAGCAAGCATTTCTTGGGTTGACGGAGCTTCTACGCTCATTCTTTTGATCGCTGCTCATTTTTTCGAGCTTGTTATGCGTGGCTCTTATTTGTTTAAATTAAATTAAAACAAATTTTGAATTTAATTTTGAAATTACGCGACCAACGTTCGCACCTCAGCACTGGTCTTACAGTTAATGTGGCAACGCCACTCGCTCATGATCGCCCTCCGAGATAAGTTGGCAGCGCTGTCAGCTGTTTTATCAGCTGCAAAAATTGCAAACTTATGTATTTTGCTAACCACCTGCAACACGCGGTCATTCAGCACGCCTAGGTTACGCGCAGAACTATTGTACAAGTCCACCGTTTGTTTTTGCAGATTTGCCGCTAACACTGTTCAGCACAACCACGTTAACACGAGATTTTCGCGCAGCGCTATCGAAAGACGTCCGCTTCCACGAACGAACGAACGAGTGGACGAGTACAAAACTAATAAAAAACAAGAGAGAACGCTATAGTCGAGTTCCCCGACTATCTGATACCCGTTACTCAGCTAGTGGAAGTGCGAAGGAGAGTCTTCAACACTGACAGTTTTTGGCGGTTTGTGGGCGTTAGAGTGGGCGTGGCAAAAAGTTGTTTGGCAAATAGATAGAAATTTATAAGTCTAATATAAAAATTAAAAAATATTAAAACATTTTTCAAAAGTGTGGGCGTGGCAGCTTTATGCGGTTTGTGGGCGTTAGAGTGGGCGTGGCAACATGAATCAACAAACTTGCGCTGCGTCTATTTCTCTGGAGTCCGTATATTTAATCTCAACTTTCTAGCTTTTGTGGTTCCTAAGATCTCGACGTTCATACGGACAGACGGACGGACAGACGGACAGACGGACGGACAGACGGACATGGCCAGATCGACTCGGCTACTGATCCTGATCAAGAATATATATACTTTCTATGGTCGGAAACGCTTCCTTCTGCCTGTTACATACTTTTCAACGAATCTAGTATACCCTTTTACTCTACGAGTAACGGGTATAAAAATATCAAAATATATTTGAAACTTGTGTGCAAGCTACGCATTAGTTTTATAAAAGGCCTCAAGTTCTGTAATTTCGGCGAGTGCCAAGTTGCCAATGCATGTTTACATAGACACATCAAGAGAAAAATGTTGTGAAATTATTAAATTTTAAAATCTATGAAATACTTAACTCTCTAGAAAAGGAAAAGAATTAGGAAATTAATTAAATGGAATTAAACAAGACAAAAATGATTAATAGATTTTCAAATGATGGTTTTTGAAAAATTAAGAAATTATACGAAAAAACAAGAGAGATACCCGTTACTCAGCTATTCGAAGTGCGAAGGAGAGTCTTCAGCACATACAGTTTCTGGCGGTTTTGTGGGCGTTAGGGTGGGCGTGGCAAAAAGTTTTTTTGCAAATCGATAGAAATTTACAAGACTAATACAAAAATGAAAAAATATCAAAACATTTTTCAAAAGTGTGGGCGTGGCAGTTTTGGGCGGTTTTGTGGGCGTTAGAGTGGGCGTGGCAAAAAGTTTTTTGGCAAATCGTAAGAAATTTACAAGACTAATACAAAAATGAAAAAATATCGAAACATTTTTCAAAAGTGTGGACGTGGCAGTTTTGGGCGGTTTGTGGGCGTTAGAGTGGGCGTGGCAACATGAATCGACAAACTTGCGCTGCGTTTATGTCCCTGGAGTCTGTATGCTTTATCTCAACTTTCTAGCTTTTGTAGTTCCTGAAATCTCGACGTTCATAAGGACGGACAGACGGACGGACATTGCCAAATCGACTCGGCTACTGATCCTGATCAAGAATATATTATATATACTTTATATGGTCGGAAACGCTTCCTTCTGCCTGTTACATACTTTTCAACGAATCTAGTATACCCTTTTACTCTACGAGTAACGGGTATAATAATTTAGCAGTTTAGTAACAAAATTTTATAAATATCTATGCGGTCATGAATTAATATGATTTTAGGTTTCAGTAAAATTAAAAAACTTTTTAGACGGTTACAATTTGTGAACACTGTTTATTTGATAAACCCGTGGCGATTTTGAGTCGCATTCTCTTAAAGCCCTTGCCCGGGAAATTGATCTTCAGTCGCTGGAAAATGTTTACAGTGAGTTACAACAAAAAACAAGAGAGAACGGTATAGTCGAGTTCCCCGACTATCTGATACCCGTTACTCAGCTAGTGGAAGTGCGAAGGAGAATCTTCAACACTGACAGTTTTTGTCGGTTTGAGGGCGTTAGAGTGGGCGTGGCAAAAAGTTTTTTGGCAAATCGATAGAATATTACAAGACTAATACAAAAATGAAAAAATATCAAAACATTTTTCAAAAGTGTGGGCGTGGCAGCTTTGGGCGGTTTGTGGGCGTTAGAGTGGGCGCGGCAAAAAGTTTTTTGGCAAATCGTTAGAAACTTACAACACTAATACAAAAATGAAAAAATATCAAAACAGTTTTCAAAAGTGTGGACGTGGCAGTTTTGGGCGGTTTGTGGGCGTTAGAGTGGGCGTGGCAACATGAATCGACAAACTTGCGCTGCGTCTATGTCCCTGGAGTCCGTATGTTTAATCTCAACTTTCTAGCTTTCGTAGTTCCTGAGATCTCGACGTTCATACGGACAGACGGACGGACAGACGGACGGACGGACGGACAGACGGACGGACAGACGGACATGGCCAAATAGACTCGGCTACTGATCCTGATCACGAATATATATACTTTATATAGTCGGAAACGCTTCCTTCTGCCTGTTACATACTTTTCAACGAATCTAGTATACCCTTTTACTCTACGAGTAACGGGTATAAAAATATAAAGAAAGAGAACAAACAGTTTGGGCACGCCCCTTCTTACGCTCACAAAAATGCCAAAAATGCCACTCCCACACTTTTAAAAAATGTTTCGATATTTTTATTCGTTTCGGTATGAGTTTTATAAATGTCTCTCAATTTGCCAAAAAAACGCGATTCCATAGCGATCAACTACCGGCTCGAATAGAGGAAGAAGACCATCTCCGAAAAGCGGGTTGCGCATATATTAGTTCATTTTCTTAAAGTAAATATCAGTGTTTTCGCTATTAAGTTTGTGGTAACCTTTGAAAGCAAACGCAATCTCTCCGTATATAGACGGTGGGGCAGATACTTATCAGCTAATATAGTATCCCTATGACCCAACCAATAACGTGTATAAAAACTTCGTTTTACCCAAAATGCAGAATTGTAACTCCATTGTAAATACTTCCTGAGATATAAATGTAGTTTATTGACTTACGTTTCCGCGTGACTTGAATTTCATTTAGCTGATCGTTTCTTTTTTGGGACAAATTAACAAAGTGATTCTGCAGCATTATCCAAAACTGCTGATGTTCACGGACTTGCAGTTCTCCTATGTGAATGGATTTTTCAATTTGCTTAATCTGAAAAATATGTTTACCAATTAATAAAACACAATCAAATAAATAAAAATTGTCGATTTCTTCGATATAAAACAAATAAATAAAAAAAAGGGTTGAAATGCTCAAAAAGCACAACAACCGGATTAGAATGGAATTTGTGTGAGTACAGTTAAAAAACAAGATAGAACGGTTTAGTCGAGTTCCCCGACTATCTGATACCCGTTACTCAGCTGGTGAAGGTGCGAAGAGAAATTACAACACTGAGCGTTTTTGACGGTTTGCGGGCGTTACAGTAGGCGTGGCAAAAAGATTTTTGGTATATAGAGTTAAATTTACAAGTCGAACAAAAATGTGAAAAAATTTCACAACATTTTTAAAAAGTGTGGGCGTGGCAGTTTTAGCAGTATGTTGCAATATGCTTAATCTCAACTTTCTAGCTTTTGTAGTTCCTGAGATCTCGACGTTCATACGGACAGACGGACGGACAGACGGACATGACCAGATCGACTCGGCTACTGATCCTGATCAAGATTATATATACTTTATATGGTCGAAAACGCTTCCTTCTGCCTTTTACATAATTTTCAACGAATCTAGTATACCATTTTACTCTACGAGTAACGGGTATAAAAAGTACTTGTCAGGTAGCCATAGTTGTGTCAGTACTGTGAATACAAGAATTTCAATTTACCTTATTGTTAAACTGACAGACGGACAATATCGGATCTACTCGTCTAGTTGTCCTGTTCAAAAATAAAAACAAATACTTTATGGTTCCTTCTACCTTGACTTACTTATCAAAGTAATGTTTTTACTTACGAGCAAAAGGTCTAATTTTATAAGACAGTTTTATTAATTTACCTTTAAATCGGTTGTATTTCCGGACGCATCGCCAAATATATGGTCCATTTCCTCAATTTTGCCGTTAATCTTTTCGTATAATTTCATTTTTATTTCAATTTGAATGTGTATCTTTTTTAAATCATTTTCCAACGTAAAAGATTTATTTTCAGCATTTTTTAATTTTGTTTTCGTACTATCATTATAGGCTCTTTCACTAAAGACTACACATCTAAGTTTTTCAACCTCAAGCATTGATGTTGACAATTGATTTTGTACTTTGGATAATGATAAATCGACATTTCGACGTTTTTCCTGAGATTTACTTAAGAGTTTCAAACGGTAAGCGGTAGCTTTGTCTGTTATTAAGTGATCCTGGGCTAAACTTAGAATTGCTTCCTCAGTGCGAAGCTTTTGCGTAAAATATTTATCCAATGCCAGGTCTAGTTTTCGAACTTCCGTAAATAGATGGCTTCCCTCTCGTAAAGCTTCTTGCAAATCAGTTTCCGTTGTATTCAAGAACTCTGGCAGGTCATCTAGTTTGGCTTGAATCTTCAGAAGAGATTCGTTTTCGTCCTGACCTTAAAATAAAATCAAAATAAAAACTTGTAGAATGTCCTTTAAATTGTTGAAGGGTGAATGTTGAGCAAATAAGCTTTTTATTAGCACTTGTTAATAGTAAGACGACAATTTAAATTTAGCGATTTCGATTTAATATATTTTATTTAAGAAGATACAGCAAAATTTGACATCGATGCGATCATGTATTGAGTACGAGAGACTTAATTGAAGAGCGAACAGCAGAACGTTAAGCCAAAAGTGCAGATGCAAGTACAAGAGAAATAAGTTTAGATGCTCCCGCAGCTTCTCTGCATATTTCCGTATTTGACATGTTTACAATATATAAGATCTGCTAGCGGCTGCGTGTCCCCCAGTAGAAAGCGCGGCTTTTAACAGCATCATAAAGGGGTAGAAGACGCAGCTTATTCATTGCCCGCTATATTGCGCTTCTCAGGGTTGTAAAAAATTGGTCCCAGAAGTGTTCAGGTGACTTTAAAAGCATGAGATGTCATAGTAAATGGGTGATCCCTTAGTACGATGATTAAGTTACGGTCATTAAAATCCAACGAAAAGTTATTCAGCCAAACATCTACTCGAAGATGTCCAACTCTTCGGCGACGTTCCAATACTGGCTTTGCTGTTAATGTTGTAGGTGGCCAATCAGTTATGGGGCTACAAAGAGACGATGGTTCATGGGTTTCCTTATCGGGTGGAACAGCCACGTCAGACGATACTAAATCATTGGCGCAACAGCAGTTCATAGAAAATAAATCTTTACTTAAATCCTGTGCAAGAAGAGTAGCAGACGTTCCAGGCAATGCACAGGATTAATGTGATGAAGACGACGACATCAAATGAAAGAGAGTGTGGTGCTCAGTTTTGCATTCAGGAGTTGTACTGCTTCAATTAATGACCAGTCGTCTCAAGGCAATTTATGCAAAGAGTGAGTATTTTTGTTTCTTGAAATTTGTTTAGTTTTTTCAGCTCTTACAATAATAAACCTGGTACCCAGAAGCATTACAGAAGGCACAGGACGAAGGATTAATATTTTTGGCAAGGAAGTAAAAGTGGCCGAATCATTCTGAAAAACAGATCACAACCGATAACGTCTGTCTTTAGCCCGGATTGCTCAGTCGGCAGAGTATGGTACTCGTGGCTAGAGGAGTGGCTGGAAGCCACACGTTTATGGGCGCCGCCTGATGAGAAGAGAAAGTTAAAGCAAATCACGTCATGATCCACATGGCGTACGATATTCTTTTGCAAAGGCATTACATGCGTCAACGCATCGATTAATTCAAGCCTGTTACATACACCCTTTTTGTAAGATAATGACATAACGTTTAACGAACAGTCTTTACAAAAGAGGATCGTATTGCGCCGCCCGCGACGATTCATCAGGCATGCGGTCGCATGAAGGGGAGGGAATGTGGCGGAAACATTGCCCGATCGTTTTATGATCAAGCTACAGCTTAGCTTGTGGGGCAGTGAGGTCTCCAGACTGACGAACGTTACGAGTGTAATTATTTTTACAGGCACTTCGAATATTTATTCTCGTTCGATCCAAAATCGACGTTCCTGAACATCGTATTGAACATCGGATAAAATATTGGACTTTACTATTTAGAATAACATAAATTCCACCAACTTCTGCAACATAGAATGCGCGTAAATGGTTCAGAATACAGGTATAACTTTGAGATCACTTTTGTTTATCTTCATTTAAAATCGTAGGTCCTATGTTTTGTCATTCGAAAAAATTAATTTTTAAAATTCCTTAAATCAAAAATATTTGAGACTTCTTTGTTATAATAACAACTAACTAAATAGGTGCAGATAGGGTGCAGAGGAAGTGGGGGAACTGACCGGAAAACGTAAAATATACGCTGCCGACGTACTAGGCTTAAGAGCCAGGTCGTTTGAGAGGCTTGATGACTATTTTTGGGCTGGGGACGATTTAGTTTCGGGGTTTTTCTTACACTGTCTTAGGTGGGCCAGTTCCCAAATGGAACCTAGTAAAAGCTCCCTAAGCAGTAAAAGACGGAGACATGTTGGCTGAATGTAACCATATCAGGGCAACGACCAACATCCCCGGGTAATTATTTGTTTTTTTGTTTGTCGCTTAAATACCGGACTTGAAGAGAGACTTATTAATCACATAACATCACCCCAACTTACCTTTCTTATTATAACACGTTGTGGTCAGCAAGGTTCATTATAGATCATGTCAAATATTTAGCTGCATACCAGGCAGAATACCTAAAACAAATTCTCAAGTAAAGAAACCCAAATAGAAACAGAAAGTGTTATTTCAACCCTCCACCGGGAGAGTATCCCGATCACGCCCGCAAGAAAAGAGCCATGCACCGCGAAGTGCTAGCGCGGGAGACACCCTCCGACTATATGAGGCACTTAATCAAGAGAGTCTCGAAAACTTCCAAAACCAGCCGGAGGGATGGATTTACCACTAGGACCACCTAGGGGTCGCTCGAGCATGCTTAGGCGGTACCAGGCAATTTCGGAAGATGCTTGTCGGATGCTACAGACAGGCGGGAAAGAGAACTGATGGATTTGGGGAGACAAAGTAGAGATACGCAATTGAATATGAGCCCCAAATATACGCTCTGAAGAAGAAAGTGGCTGAGTTACAAACCGTACAAACCTTTACGGAGCAATCAAGAATGGCACCCTCACCTGGAGGACCCAGAAACCTTACGGATAGCTTTGCACAGCAGATACCTCAACAATGCGTAGCAGCGGAGTCTAACATTTCAAGCTCCAGTACCAAACAGTACTAGATAAATGAAACTTAAAATTCAACGGAACCGGCCGCGGTATGACCGTTAACAGTTTTTTATTCCGTGTGGAAAGGTTGCAAGAATTATGCAAGTTTTTAGAGAATTTCATAGACTGCTGGTCGGCGCAGCTAGCAAATGGTATTGAAAACTAATGAAGGATTGAGGTGAAGATTACGATTTTGACCACCAGAGAAATGAAACGGGCGTGGAAAAAGCGTGGAAGTGACTTAATGAAGGTCAAAGAATTGATGGAACGGAAACAATGGTATAACGAGTCCGACATGCACAACTTGCACTTAAATTTGAAACACAAGATCGCTGCGGATGAATTTTTAGAACTCTTAAAGGATAACATGAACTCCCAAATGGGTGGTTTACTGTTGACTTCCCCAATAAGATCTCAGGCAGAGCTTAAACGGGAAGGTGTCACAGTGGATCAATGGTTGAAAAACCATCGAAAACCGATTTGTTGACATATTTGAATAATCGTTGGTTAAAGTAACTGTTTATTTTAAGCTTTATTTTTATGCTTATCTGAAAGAAATTTACCAGCGGAAAAAACAAAATCATTAAAAAATCATCATCAAAAAAAATTATCTTAGCTTCTGCGCTTCAAGTTTATTTTGCAATTGTCAAAACCAGAGACGGTTTTTAAAAAATTTGGAATAATTCTTTTTTGTAAACCTAATTATTTCAACTCCATTCGCTTCGTGCCTGCAATAGTTTAAACAAATTAACTAAATCTTAAGGTTTTCTGTCTTTGTGTTTTCTTTATTCTCTCTTTCGTGCGTTTGTGCGCAGTGCTGTTTGGTGTTGTCATAGTATGCACTAGAAGTCTGCACGAATGCACTCATAATTTTCGGTTATTTGAGTATTTACAAGCCTAAGTCGCATTCGGCGTGCCAAAACGGTTTCAACAGAGTGAAATGCGCATTGGTGAGCGTTGTTTTCATTTTATGTGAAATGAGTGAAATTTAAACCAAAGCGGAATGGATAGAATGAGTGAATGCAGAGCAAATGTTTAGAGTACTCGGATAAAATTCTGGCATTCTCGTCGTTTATGGCTTACAGAGGCAGCAAAGCAGCAAATTTAATGATAAGAAAGCAGAGCTCGGACAAAAGCTTAACTACTTTAGTAAATTGCGTACATATGTACAACATAATATATTTACATACATAATCCTCCATCTGAACCCTCCAAGAGGGCAGCTCTCTAAAGAAGAGGAGGAACTCCTCCTCCGCTCGCCGAAACCAGGCACCAGCTAAACGCGCAGGGACGGGCCGAAGCGTTCAAGCGAGTGGATGAAGGCTAAGGCGCAATACAAAACCGCCCTTCGCATCCTGAGCCGGATCAAGGGAAAAGCCGCCCTACCCCCACAAGAGAAGGCAAAGCTTACCTGGGCCGAGCAAAGGGTCGCAGAGGGCAATCTGCACTTCGCCAACCTCCCCAACATGGCATCCACGGGCGGATTCGCCAACAAGGTGGAGGAGTCGCTTGCCAACAAGAGGCAACGCTCAACCGAGAGCGCCAATAAGGACGCACCGGGGAGCAAGCAGCAACGCGGGCCGAAGGAGGCAGGCCCTCCCCCCCAGAAAGCGAAGAAGCCCGAGAAGAAGCTAAAAGTCAGTGAGGCGACCAAACGAGTGCCAATCGTGGCACTCAATGAAAGAAGCGATGAAGCCGTCAAGATGACCGAGGCGCGGTGGAAGTTAGTGCATGTGCGACTCGTTGAGTCATTGTTTGCACGGATGGAGGAAGATCCTGAGGCCCCCATGCCCACATTTGATGGTGCCGGGTGGCTGAACGGAGTCAAAATCCTGAAGTGCATGGATGACCCGATGAGAAAGTGGCTGACGCAAACTGTCTACCAATTGGAGGCGTTGTGGGAGGGGGCCCAGCTGGAGGTGGTGGACAGGAAGCTAATCCCGTCCATTCCTAAGGCGCAAGGCTCTCTTTCCCATCGCAATCCAAGGGGACCGGGCGCTGAAGCTGCTGCAGCGACAGACTCCGGACATTCCAACCGCGGAGTGGAAGGTTCTGCACCTTGCGACCGCATCACCCAAGAAGGGGGACCATAGTGCAGTCCTCCAGATAAATAAAGAGGCGAAGGACATCTTCTATCCGAGGTACGGGAAGATGGCGTGGGGCATGGGGAGCGTGTACCTGCGCCTCAAAAAACGCCATCCCGGGGGTAAGGATGCTCACACCCTAAAGGCAGGCGAGGTGGAGATGGACCTAGGTCTGGAAACCATCGCGGAAGCCGCCCAGAGACTTTTGCTGGACGAAACGCACGAGGAGGACGGAGACCTGACGTTGACAGTCAACCCATCGAATGGAGATGAGCCCAGTACCCATGCCACTAAGGGTGCTGCAGCTCAATCTTCATAAAAGCAAAGTCGCATCGGCGGAACTCCTCATCGCCCTGGAGCAAGGGTCCGCCGACATAGCTTTGGTCCAAGAGCCATGGATTGCCTCGGGCAATGCCGTCGCCGGACTAAAGTCCTCCAATTACAACCTGTTCTATACACCATCGGTAAGCAGAAACAGAGCCGCCGTACTTGTACGGAAGGGCCTGCATGCTTACCTACATTCTTACCTTACAGCACGGATGACCTGACTGTTGTGATGCTGGAAAGCGAGAGGAATCGCCTTCTGGTAGCTTCCTGCTACATGGCACATGACAGAACGGCCACATCTGAGGAACTCAGGAGCATGGTGGAAGCCAGCCCGAACGATCATCAACTGATCGTGGGGGAGCCCCGACATCAACGACAGAGGTGAGTCACTCTTAAACTTTTTACTATCAACTAACCTATGCATAGCTAACGTGGGGGAAGAGCATACCTTTGTAGGTCCCACCTCCTAGAACGTGCTAGACCTAACACTCGTAAGGGGAAAAAGTACTATGGTTTCAGAATGGAGAGCCCTTGAGAGACAATCTTTCTCAGATCATAAGTACATACAATTCAAATACGAATTCGACCACTCTCCCAAACCAACCTCTTTCAGAAACCCCCGGAACACTTACTAGGGAAAGTTTAAGAAGACAATCTTGACACGATTCGCGACTGGCCCGGGCCTAGTAAAATCCGCTGAAGACATAGAAAAGTCCCTAGAGACCCTCCTCAGGGAATTATTAGATGCGCAACGCGCAGCATGCCCGATATCTAGAGCCAGGAAGAGGACCAGGCCACCCTGGTGGAACGGTAATCTTTACGCAATAACCTCCGATAACTATTCAAAATCGCCAAAGACGCGAATAAGGATATAATCAATGGGGAATACAAGATCCTACTCAGGGATTACAAGAAGGAAATACGCAGGGCACAAAGAAGCTCGTGGAGAAACTTCTGTTCCAATATCGAGACGGCCCCAGAAACGGCTAGACTCCGGAAGCTGCTATCGAAGCAGCCAACCATACAGAGTCAGCTCAAACGCTGTATTAAAAAGCAAAACAAAAACGAAAAAACAAACACGCAATAACTTTGACGTCGCAAATGCAGGGGACAGTTAACCGTCTTGGTTATTCCGAGTACTCATTCGTGCATTGCTTCGCCGTTCGGATATGGTAAATTTTCTACCCATGTCTTAACCAGATTTGCCAAATCCGTTTTACTCAATGTCTCACTCAGTCAGTCATAACTTTGAGTGAGAGTACCAAATGCTGCTTTGACTGTATACAGGCACACCTCTAGTATGCACATAAACCGCGCTGTACATCCGCTCTCTCACTGTCACTCACCAAAGTCCAAGTTCTAAGCGTGATGACTGCGCTCTTGCAGTACATTTAACTGTTCGCTTACAAATGTTAATTTTGTGTCTTTGTATAGTGGTCTGAATGACTTGTTGGCTGTGTGATAAAATGGTGCACACAAATGCGCTGGTTTTAGCGGACGAAAAAGTGATGACCTAGCTATGGGCCCAAATCTAAAATACTGTTGGCATGCTTGCCTAGGGATTTCACACGATATGAAATCGTTTATGCGCCAAACTGATCAGCAGTTTTGGCGTAGCTAAAGATTTCGTCGTTTTCGTCGAGCTGAAGATCTCCTTTCCGCGCTAGATTCACAGTTTAATCCTAAGGAGAACGCCCCACAGCCTCTGGCTAATGATCCACAGGACTCTACAGCTGATCAACTGTCAATCGCAGTAAATCCTCAAATGTTGCTTAGATCGGCAGCTAAAAAAGATTCGGAGCAATCCAATCAATCCGTTGTGGAGAGAATCCACTTTGGGATTGCTGGAGATTCCGATTTGTCCGCACTGGTTTCTCAAACAGTGATTCCACCTGTCCCGATTAGTTTACCACCACAAAGCAATATTGAGTCCGGACTACCGGCACATGTTGGCCCTTCAGATATACAATCTGAAGTACCAAAACCCCTCACGGTTCCACTAAAAAAACAATGTTTTGTTTCTCGGCTTTTCCCTGATCAAACATCATCTGATGTATTGTTTTATATACACGACAAAACTAAAGGTGAATATATAAAAGTGCAAAAATTTAATTTTCTTACGCTGGTTTTTGGGACGGATAGTATGGTGGTAAAGGAGTTCGAAGCTAAGATTAACAAGAGAGAACGCTATAGTCGAGTTCCCCGACTATCTGATAGCCGTTACTCAGCTATTCGAAGTGCGAAGGAGAGTCTTCAGCACATACAGTTTTTGGCGGTTTTGTGGGCGTTAGAGTGGGCGTGGCAACATGAATCGACAAACTTGCGCTGCTTCTATGTCCCTGGAGTCTGTATGCTTAATCTCAACTTTCTAGCTTTTGTAGTTCCTAAGATCTCGACGTTCATACGGACGGACAGACAGACGGACAGACAGACGGACAGACGGACGGACAGACGGACATGGCCAAATCGACTCGGCTACTGATCCTGATCACGAATATATATACTTTATATGGTCGGAAACGCTTCCTTCTGCCTGTTACATACTTTTCAACGAATCTAGTATACCCTTTTACTCTACGAGTAACGGGTATAAAAATAAGAAATAGGGGACCGTGGGAAATAAACTTCCCTCACGTGGCTAGACCACTGCCCCACCCACCTATCTCCTTGCGTAGCAAGCTAACTAAATTGTATTCTGATAGCCTTTTCTATGCATCCCATATCATTGTGTTTACACATTATGTTTATATCACCATGTCAGCATGGTTTTTTGAAACGCAGATCAACAACCACTAACCTTTTGGAGCTACCTTTTCAGGTAATACAGGGCTTTAAAAACCATCTTGAAAAAGAGATCTCATCCACACTGACTTCAGTACAGTATTTAACTCTTTTAATCATTCTCTCCTAGTAAGGAAACTTGATTTATTAGGTTTGACTTACGATCCCATCTAGATAGCTTTCAAATATGGTGCCGTGATAACATAATATACTTAAACGGCTCGAAGTGTTAGGTTATGACCTACTGTCGTGTCATTCGACAGCATACAAAAAATTGGAACAAACCACGACCTGGAAACACATTAATCAGTCCACAGTTTTTCCCAATCGAAATCTTCTGACCAAATAAAATTCATGTCATTCAACATTTTGAACTTCCCAATCTCTTTTATCGGAAATTTATTAAAGATTTCGAAAATATTGCACAACCAATCCCTTTTTGCCAATATAAGGAGCTAAAATAAAAACAAGTGAGAATGCTATATTCGACTTCCCCAAGTATCAAGGTATCTTACTTAGTTACTGAAAAAGCGAACTAGAAATTTCAAAATTTTGTTGGCATATCGAAATTGGAAATATTAATAATCTAATTAAAAATAATTAATAAATGTTTTAAAATTGTGGGCGGGACCGTTTTGGGAGGATTGTGGGCGTTAGAAGGGGCGTGCCCAGAGTGTTCTTGATATACGGATAGAACTTGGCAAAACAAAATATATAACGAAAAACAAAAGAGAATGCTATAGTAGAGTTCCCGATTATTTGATAGCCGTTACTAAGCCGTTAATACCTAATTAAATTAGACTTGGCGCTATAAGGGGAAAAATACCCAACCAACAGACTATTGGAAAAGGCCTCTTCTATGATGGAAGGCGAATAAGTGTTTTATTTGGAAGCGAGAAAAAAATCCACAAAAAAACGGTAGCAGAAGCTACCGAGAGAGAACCCCGACTATCTGATACCCGTTATTCAGCTATTGGAAGTGCGAAGAAGAGACTTCAAAACCGACAGATTTTGGCGTTAGAATGCGCGTGACAAAAAGTTTCTTGGCAAATCAGTATAAGACATTTTTTTGATATTGGAAGTTTTCGGATGTTGAAAAGTAAATATATTTCGGACATTTGTTGCATATCATACAATGTCAATCCTTGCTCTTCTCATCGTTGTTCTTTGAGTTTAACATGGTGTGTTATATCTGCAATTTCATTTTCTATATCCAGTTTAGTACGTATTAAGTGACCCCTTAAACAGTTCTGAAACTTGCTCAGTAGTGGGTGATTTGGTGGAAGAAGAGCCATTTCCTCTGGTTCACGTGATGTCTCAGGATTAGGCTCAAAAATAAGAGGTAAATCACAATCAATATCTTCAGTATCAGACATTTTTTTGATATAGGAAGTTTTTGGATGTTGAAAAGTAAATATATTTCGGACTTTGTAAAGAGATAGAGTTGTATATTTTTAAACGTCACACATGTTTAAAAAAATAACAAAGTGGTTGCTATGATCGACACATGTATGTACATATGAATATAGTAAAGGAAAATGCTAGAAAATACTAACTTACAAAATGCTGAAAGATAACAAGAGAGAACGCTATAGTCGAGTTCCCCGACTATTAGATACCCGTTACTCAGCACCTAAATTTAAAAAACAATAAATATGCCTTCATATATGTACGTAATTTTTCGCCGTTCGAATTAGCTTCCGATTAAAATTTTTAAATCGGTACCCAGGGAACACCACGTGGAGGCCGTTGAGTTACAACGGGGTCGTTTAAACCAAAATCAATTTTGGGACTACGAGTCGACTTGAGTTTTCAAACTTTGGAAAATTTATAAAACTCCATGTTCCCCAAAAATTTTGTTTATCCGTAGCACACGGAGGCATAGATATTATTTATATTAAATTAAATATTTAAAAATGAATTATTAAATTATATTAAATTATCACACTTATTTTAAAAAATATTAATTTTTTTTCTTAGGTTTTTTGTTTTTATTTATTTTTTTTGTGGTTTTTCTTTTTTTTTTTAATTAAATTAAATTATCAGACTTATTTAAAAATATTAATTTTTTGTAGGGTTTTTTTTATGTTTTTATTTATTTTTTTGGGTTTTTTTTTTAATTTAATAATAAATACCTCTAATACCTAAAAAAATTACATTAAATTATCGGACTTATTTAAAAATATTAATTATTTTTCTAAGTTTTTTTTTTGTTTTTTTTTTTTGTTTTTAATTTAATAATGTTTACATCTAATAACTACAAAAATTCAAAAATATATACCTATTTAGTTTATATTTAATTTAATAACTACAATACCTACTCTGCCTCCCTAACGCTAACTAATATACCACTGTGGTAACTATATGTGGTCTCAAATGTGCGCGCAGTGGCCCGATTATCGAAAATATTTGAAAACGCCCAATCAATATGCGTATTGCAATTGGTTGTCGACGAATCCAAATCTAGCAAAGAACCAAAACCCTCTACATCTACCAAAAAATCGAAAATTTGCTTGCAGCAGCCAGAGATGGAGTGGAGGCACAAGTTAAAATCTCCTAACACTAAACAATTACTATTTAAAAATGTGTTCTGCTGAAATAACTCCTTAAATTCAGTTTCAAACTTCTTTAAGGGATAGGTCGGACTTTTATATAAGACAAGAATCCCTAAAGATCGGTACTTAAAGATAGCAAACTCAAACACTGAAGAGGCTAAATTTGAAATATTTGAAAAAAATCGACCACTTGAGCAAAGACTAACATTCTCAAATAGTTCGTTTCGAATAAAAACGAGAATGCCTCTTTTTGGTCGGGCTCCGCTAGCTACTGACTGGCAATCTAATCTCACTGCTGTGGTAAAGCCAGGAATTTCGTATACTTCATTTGAGTATGTTGATGCTTCAACGAAGCACAAAATAGAAGACCTAAGCATTAGCCGATCGGAACAAACATCGCTAATGTGGCAGTGTAAACTTTCCGTATTATGGAAAAAAATATGAAGGTTCGGACTATTGATTAAACAATCGAAATGGGTATTCAGTAGCTTAGTGGAACGCAGTTCTCGGAGCTCTGCTTCTGAAGCTGAATCCTGAGCGGATCTTGGTTGTTGCTCTACTACAGTTGTTGCTCTACTACAGGCTACATACAGCGCAGCTCTCTGCATGCTGGAGTTTGTGTGAACTACCACTTTACTGTACGTAGCGCCTTGACTTTTATGAATAGTTATTGCTTCTGCAGGAACCACTGGAAACTGCTTTCGGTCAATTGTAGTTGCCTGATTAGAATTAATTTGAAAACTTTATAATTTTCGAAATCGGCGTCCATGAAGCCTCCTCACAATGTCTGCGCTTGGAACGCGCATTTACTCCTATGCTTTCATCTAAAAATTGTATCCAAAGAAGATCTGGAGTGTTGGACGTACTGAAGCCTATCTCTCTAAGGACACCAGTGACTCCGTTTACGAGACCATCTGATGTATCTACATTGACCGTCATCATATATTTGGCAGTGGTTTTTAAAGTGAGCGAGGTACACAATCCTTGTGTCTCAGATGTTTTTAGGGACCTAGCTTGTTCCAGACATCTGTTCCTCTGCTCTAAGCTTATTTGAGCGGACTTAACTGAGTCTAAAGCTTCCGAGAGAAATTGAGCAGTGGGTATCGAGTTTAGCTTCTCCCTATTGTACCGATCTGTGTCCTGATTACTTGTAAAAAGGTGAATTGAGTCATTTGGAATTTGACTTTCATCGGAAATTCTAGATCTAAGCAAGCTAACATCATCAGACGTCATTTGGCCGGATGCCATGTTATTAAGTGCAATTGCAAATGGTTGGTCATCTCGCTGTCGCATTATCTCTGTGAGTTAAAAAAACCTAAAAGGACTCCACAGATACGATCCAAATATAGCACTGTATGGATCATGCGACGGGGCCTGAAAAATCCAGCGATCACATACGGGCCGCAACTGTCTAAGATCGCCGAACACGATAACCGAAATACCTCCGAAAGGAGTTTCAACATTAGAAAATATTTGCTTTAGGCGAGAGTCTAAATGAGAAAACATTGTTGCACCGACCATAGAAATTTCGTTTATTATAAGAATTTTAAGATCAAGAAATCTTGAACGAAGGGTATTCAACAAATCAGGACTTAAACTTCTAAATGCGGACCCAGCCTTATTTACAGGGAGAGAGAACATGGAATGAAGAGTGGATCCTCCGATTCCGAAAGCGGCTTTGCCTGTGGGAGCACACAGTAAAATTTTTACCGAAGTTGGGTCGCATCCTACTCTACCATTATACTCCTTGGATAGGGACTGAAATAACGTTGATATTAATCTACTTTTGCCGACATAAAAGGTTCTATTTGTCCTTGCATTATGCAAGACATGAGTAAGAAAAGTTTTTTGCTCCAAAAAACATTAATTTGAGAAGATATTTCAGGAATAGCTAATGCCCTAAACTCCTCATTAGGTTCGACCTCCTCTTCTTCATTTTCTTCTATACTATCTGCTTCCATGGCCCTTCTAAGCGCGTCTTCTAAACTATCTATGGCATTATACTTTTCAAAGTTGGCTTTAATAGCCTCCTCATTCTCCTTATAAAATTCCTCGCAATTTCTTTGAATTAAATCTACCTGTTCGTTTCGCCACGGAGAAAAGAGCATAACTAATGATCTAAAATAGTTAATCCTATCTGTATTAATATTAAATGGCCTATACCTAATAATACTAGCCCTATTTCTTTCCCTAATAAAACCGCTTCCATCTCGGAGCGGAAAATATACATCTCCTAACACGTCATGGCCTTCTTCAGTTTCATCGTCACTATTTGCCCTCTGACGAGTACTTCTACGGCTTTTCGAAAACTCAAAATTTGCTGAAAAATCGGCTAAACACAGGCCTTCATGTAAATCTGGTCTTTGTTCGTATCTATCTAGCAATCCTTTCAGAAATATGTCAGATGTTTGTAACATCCACAGTTACAAACTGATCAATGAAGGCTATTACAGTACGTATAGACTCTTCATTGTTTAAATCCACTTTTGGGGCATCTTTCAGCCAAAACATGCCATGAATATGAGGCGAACCTCTCTGTTGAAACTCAACTCGCCAGTAATAGGTAGTAACGAAATTGCTTCCAAAGACACCCCCTGGCTTTTTCATAAGTTTTAAAACTTCTCTATACCTGTAATCAAAATATCTAGCGCACGTCACTGGGTCTGTTCTTATAAGGCGCGCCTTTTCCCTAAACTGCAAACTTGAAGCTTCTTCTTCACTTATATTAACCCTATCTACATTGCGCTTGAGCAGTACTAGCAGCTCTGGCCACCTAGTTTCAGCGGCCGATAAAGTTATGAAAAAAGTTGGCAGCCCAAATGGGCGAATCATGGCCATGACCTTTTTCTTCTCATCTTCCCAGTGAGCAGGAGACGTGCGAATGTCCCTAAGGATCCTATATCCCTCATCATGACATATGAGGTTGCCCATAAAATCTTCATTTAGGACGTTAGCAGCTGTTATGGCACTGGAGGCACTCCGCTTACGTAAGCAAGTTGAAATATTATTTCGAATTTTTATTAATTCCAACTTCTTATAATTGAAGAATAACTTATCAGTTCGACAACCTCGTCTATAGTTGTGTAACTTTCTGAAGATGGTCTTTTAATGCCAGCATATATGCTAGGGAATGCCAGTTCTTCAGAATCCACATCGAGAATTACGTCGAGAGGCTTTTGGCCCTCACCTGGAGCTATTGTAATTCTCGTCATTCCTACAGTATGTGTCTGGTTATTCTCAAGCAAAGTTTCTTGTCCTCCAGGATTTAGTTCTTCGGCTTCTGTATTCTGATCAGAATTACGCGCCTCCGAGTTTTCATCCTCCTGCTGGATGGCTAGTTGTCCCTCTACAAAGGCTACATCAGCTTGAGATGCTATGAACGGAACAGTTTCGGATGTGAAGTCAGAGATCCACTGCTCGTTAACTGACACATTGTGCTTTCTATAAAGTTCTGTATTAACTAAATACCTAATAGCGTCAGCAATTTTGGCAGGCCGTATGGTTTCTGCCATGAAATCATGTCCATATTCCATTCTTCGTTTGAGGTGGAGCTGTATTACCTCAGCCTCATTGAAAGCTCGTGGAAGAGACGTCACGATATTGCCTACCGGAATAGGGACATTGACAACTGCTCCTTTAATAGCACTTTGACGCTCGTGACCTATTGATTTAATTATCATAAATGGAAGGCGAGGTGAAATCAGTCGTTCTTCCAAGGGAGTTAGGCCCCTCAAAGAGCTATGAATTTCTGGGCTTTAATGTTGCTGTGACAAGTTTTGCAAAACTTGAAAAGATTACCAGTGAAAGCAAGATGTCTTGCATTTTGGTATATCTCTTCCCTGAACTCGTTCTTCCAAATATGACCTAGAAAGCTTACTTATTTGATTGGGGAACCACAATCCTTTGCAACAAAAGCAAATCTGATCTGGACCAAGCTTTACATTCCTATTGAATGTAGCTATGTGAGATTCTATTTCAATAGGTCTGATTCTAATAGTCCTATTTTCCTGAGCTATATCAAGTCTAATCTCCTGACTTCGAAATGCGTTCCGAAGATTTTCTGCTTCCCTATTTGCACTAAGGCTTCTATACTGACTAACTCTTTGACTTACATTTCTAATTGCATCGATCGTTGCTTGTCGAGCAGCTAATCGTGCGCTTCGTCGAGCAAGTGTATTTCTCGCCTGCTCGACTGCCCTGCGATCCCTACCGGCCCTAGCCCTAGCTCTGTTAGCCCTATCACGCTCTCTTTCTAATAAGCGTTCCTGTGTATCTCTTGCCAGTGCTCGACGCAGGGTATTTGCTTCTTGCTCACCCGCGCGATACACGATATCCAAGCGCCTTCTTCTATGGTTGGCAGTGTTTTGTTCCTGCTCCATAACCCTAAACTCGCTAATTTGTCGCCTTTCAGAACGACGTCGAGTATCGGCTGCTTGCTCAACTGCGCGAAGAGCAGGATCCAAGCGCCTTTCCCTATGGCCAGCAGTATTTTGAACCTGCTCCACAGCTCGATTCTCGCTATTTTGTCGCCTTTCAGAACGACGTCGAGTATCGGCTGCTTGCTCAACTGCGCGAAGAGCAGGATCCAAGCGCCTTTCCCTATGGCCAGCAGTATTTTGAACCTGCTCCACAGCTCGATTCTCGCTATTTTGTCGCCTTTCAGAACGACGTCGAGTATCGGCTGCTTGCTCAACTGCGCGAAGAGCAGGATCCAAGCGCCTTTCCCTATGGCCAGCAGTATTTTGAACCTGCTTCACAGCTCGATTCTCGCTATTTTGTCGCCTTTCAGAACGACGTCGAGTATCGGCTGCTTGCTCAACTGCGCGAAGAGCGGGATCAAAACGTCTAATAAAACGGCGCCGAGTATTGACTGCTTGCTCAGCTGCGCGAAGAGCAGGATGCAAGCGCCTTTCCCTATGGCCAGCAGTATTTTGAACCTGCTCCACAGCTCGATTCTCGCTATTTTGTCGCCTTTCAGAACGACGTCGAGTATCGGCTGCTTGCTCAACTGCGCGAAGAGCAGGATCCAAGCGCCTTTCCCTATGGCCAGCAGTATTTTGAACCTGCTCCACAGCTCGATTCTCGCTATTTTGTCGCCTTTCAGAACGACGTCGAGTATCGGCTGCTTGCTTAACTGCGCGAAGAGCGGGATCAAAACGTCTAATAGAACGGCGCCGAGTATTGACTGCTTGCTCAGCTGCGCGAAGAGCAGGAGCAAGCGCCGTTTCCTATGGCCAGCAGTATTTTGAACCTGCTCCACAGCTCGATTCTCGCTATTTTGTCGCCTTTCAGAACGACGTCGAGTATCGGCTTCTTGCTCAACCGCACGAACAGGACGATTCAAGCGTCTTGACCTTCTAGACACTGTATTGAGGCCCTGTTCTGCATTCCTGACTAAGGAATCTTCCCTTCGCCTACGCTGAGATACTGTGTTTGTCTACGTTTTCCCTATTTATCCTATTTCTCAACAATTGCGTTCTTGCACGTTGAGAAGCAGTCGGTCTATTTAAACGAGGCATTTCTAAAATAAACTTTCAAAAAGTATAATTCTTATATTTATATTAATTTATAGAATTATAGAATTTGTAGAATAGATTAAAATCAACTTTGAAAACCGCGAAATAATATTAAGTTAAGAAAAAGTCTATAATAAGACTTAAGCTTAAATTATTATTATTAGAACAAACCTAACTAAATTAATAGTATTATAAGTACAAGTCTTTAAAAAGACTTAAACTTTTAGTACTATTCAGATTATAAACGCTGAGTACGTATATGAATAAAAATATAAGAGCAAGCTTTTAAAAATGCTTATATGTATATTAATGGGAAAATGGATAGAATATATAAAGAATAATGTGAAAAAAAAAAATAATAATAATAAGTTAAGAAGTCTTTAAAAAGATTTAAGACTTAAATTATTATTATTTGAATATAATATAATAATATAGTATAGAATTAATAGTATTATAAGTGCAAGTCTTTAAAAAGACTTAAACTTTTAGTACTATTAAGTTTATATACGCTAAATACGTATATGGATAAAAATATAAGAATAAGCCTTTAAAAAGGCTCAGTTCTTATATTAATATTGATAGAAAAGCGTAGGCGATATTAGGATAAAGAACAACAACAAATTTGATACTTAGCAATGAGCGCAGCGACGAGACAGCAGCGGGCCAAACGGCAGCGACGTCAATCGAAGCAGCAACAGCACTCACGACCGCGTTGTAATTTAAAAATATAATTTTACGTTAATGTATGCCACTTTTTATCAAAAAATTTAATCTTTACGTTAAAAATTAAGCTTAACACTTGTTGGTTGGCAAAAAAACACTTGTTGGTTGGAAAAATCAATTAAAAATCGCACTCGGCTCTAAAAGGATGTTGTAATAACCAAATTTAGTCTTCGACTGACTCCCTTATTCTTTCTTTTTATTTACTATTTACTTTTTCAAGAAAAGCGCGGGAAAGCACCGTAAGCTAAGAGCGAGTTCTTACATTTAGATTTAACATTATCTAAGAGCAATGCTCTTATTCAAATTACATTCTATTCAACACTAGATCAATATATATTGAATTGTTGAAGAGTCAGCCAAATAACCATAACATATGATTAAAGTCTTAATGATTGTAGCGCCTGCCAGTTCATAAGAAAAACAAACTTCAAGCTTCTAGAATTTAACCTTTATCTTACCAAAAGGAAATAGTTTAGACATATATTTTACTATAGTAAAAGAAGATAACAAGAGAGAACGCTATAGTCGAGTTCCCCGACTATCTGATACCCGTTACTCAGCTATTGGAAGTGCGAAGGAGAGTCTTCAGCACATACAGTTTTTGGCGGTTTTGTGGGCGTTAGAGTGGGCGTGGCAAAAAGTTTTTGGCAAATCGATAGAAATTTACAAGACTAATACAAAAATGAAAAAATATCAAAACATTTTTCAAAAGTGTGGGCGTGGCAGCTTTGGGCGGTTTGTGGGCGTTAGAGAGGGCGTGGCAAAAAGTTTTTTGGCAAATCGTTAGAAATTTACAAGACTAATACAAAAATGAAAAAATATCGAAACATTTTTCAAAAGTGTGGACGTGGCAGTTTTGGGCGGTTTGTGGGCGTTAGAGTGGGCGAGTGAATCGACTCCCTGGAGTCTGTATGCTTAATCTCAACTTTCTAGCTTTTGTAGTTCCTGAGATCTCGACGTTCATACGGACAGACGGACAGACGGACATGGCCAGATCGACTCGGCTACTGATCCTGATCAAGAATATATATACTTTATATGGTCGGAAACACTTCCTTCTGCCTGTTACATACTTTTCAACGAATCTAGTATACCCTTTTACTCTACGAGTAACGGGTATAAATATGGGGTCAGATAGGAAAAATGGCACATTTTGATAATATTATGTTTTTTCAAAAACCGAGTTTCGCTCTTTATAAAGAGTGCGCATCGATTTCTATTTTTAAAGTGTCAACCTCAAAGAGTCGTCCCTCTTTATCTAACATTCACCTGCTACGCGCTTGTAAAAACCGTGAAAAAGCGCCTTAAGAGAGAGAAGCAAAAAGCGAGATTTAATACTAAAATTGTTTTCAACACTAGATCATAATATATTGAAATATTGAAGAGTACGTGAGAAAAGCCAAATAACCATAACAAATGATTAAAGGCTTAATGATTGTAGCGCCCTGCCAGCTCATAAAAAAAAACTTCAAGCTTCTAGAATTTTATTTTTATCCTACCAAAAGAACATAGTTTAGACATATATTTTACTATAGTAAAGGAAGATAAATAAAAGGTCAAAAAGGAATAATGTATAACTATTGATTATATTGATAATATTATGTTTTTAAATTATCGAGTTTCTCCTTTTATAAATATAGCGCATCGATTTATATTTTCAAAGTGTCAACAGAGTCGTCCCTCTCTCTCTAACATTCACTTGCCACGCACTTGTAAAAACCGTGGGAAGAGCCTTAAGAGAGAGAAGCAAAGAGCGAGATTTAACACTAAAATTCTTTTCAACACTAGATCAATATATATTGAATTATTGAAAAGTGGGAAAGAAAAGCAAAACAACATATGATTTTTCATATTTATAAGAATATATTTATCAGCGCACAATTGGCTCTAATCAGATTAAGCATTGCTCTGATCAAAATTATATAATATGACTACGAGTAACGGGTATAATAATATTTATACAGATATTGGGCTTATTTCGTGGAATGCAAGAACAACAAGAGAGAACGCTATAGTCGAGTTCCCCGACTATCTGATACCCGTTACTCAGCTAGTGGAAGTGCGAAGGATAGTCTTTAACACTGACTGTTTTTGGCGACTTGTAGGCGTTAGAGTGGGCGTGGCAAAAAGTTTTTTGGCAAATCGATAGAAATTTACAAGTCTAATACAAAAAGTAAAAAATATCAAAACATTTTTCAAAAGTGTGGGCGTGGCAGTTTTGGGCGGTTTGTGGGCGTTGGAGTGGGCGTGGCAAAAAGTTTTTTAGCAAATCGATAGAAATTTACAAGACTAATACAAAAATGAAAAAATATCAGCGGGCCAAACGGCAGCGACGTCAATCGAAGCAGCAACAGCACTCACGACCGCGTTGTAATTTAAAAATATAATTTTACGTTAATGTATGCCACTTTTTATCAAAAAATTTAATCTTTACGTTAAAAATTAAGCTTAACACTTGTTGGTTGGCAAAAAAACACTTGTTGGTTGGAAAAATCAATTAAAAATCGCACTCGGCTCTAAAAGGATGTTGTAATAACCAAATTTAGTCTTCGACTGACTCCCTTATTCTTTCTTTTTATTTACTATTTACTTTTTCAAGAAAAGCGCGGGAAAGCACCGTAAGCTAAGAGCGAGTTCTTACATTTAGATTTAACATTATCTAAGAGCAATGCTCTTATTCAAATTACATTCTATTCAACACTAGATCAATATATATTGAATTGTTGAAGAGTCAGCCAAATAACCATAACATATGATTAAAGTCTTAATGATTGTAGCGCCTGCCAGTTCATAAGAAAAACAAACTTCAAGCTTCTAGAATTTAACCTTTATCTTACCAAAAGGAAATAGTTTAGACATATATTTTACTATAGTAAAAGAAGATAACAAGAGAGAACGCTATAGTCGAGTTCCCCGACTATCTGATACCCGTTACTCAGCTATTGGAAGTGCGAAGGAGAGTCTTCAGCACATACAGTTTTTGGCGGTTTTGTGGGCGTTAGAGTGGGCGTGGCAAAAAGTTTTTGGCAAATCGATAGAAATTTACAAGACTAATACAAAAATGAAAAAATATCAAAACATTTTTCAAAAGTGTGGGCGTGGCAGCTTTGGGCGGTTTGTGGGCGTTAGAGAGGGCGTGGCAAAAAGTTTTTTGGCAAATCGTTAGAAATTTACAAGACTAATACAAAAATGAAAAAATATCGAAACATTTTTCAAAAGTGTGGACGTGGCAGTTTTGGGCGGTTTGTGGGCGTTAGAGTGGGCGAGTGAATCGACTCCCTGGAGTCTGTATGCTTAATCTCAACTTTCTAGCTTTTGTAGTTCCTGAGATCTCGACGTTCATACGGACAGACGGACAGACGGCCAGACGGACAGACGGCCAGACGGACAGACGGACATGGCCAGATCGACTCGGCTACTGATCCTGATCAAGAATATATATACTTTATATGGTCGGAAACACTTCCTTCTGCCTGTTACATACTTTTCAACGAATCTAGTATACCCTTTTACTCTACGAGTAACGGGTATAAATATGGGGTCAGATAGGAAAAATGGCACATTTTGATAATATTATGTTTTTTCAAAAACCGAGTTTCGCTCTTTATAAAGAGTGCGCATCGATTTCTATTTTTAAAGTGTCAACCTCAAAGAGTCGTCCCTCTTTATCTAACATTCACCTGCTACGCGCTTGTAAAAACCGTGAAAAAGCGCCTTAAGAGAGAGAAGCAAAAAGCGAGATTTAATACTAAAATTGTTTTCAACACTAGATCATAATATATTGAAATATTGAAGAGTACGTGAGAAAAGCCAAATAACCATAACAAATGATTAAAGGCTTAATGATTGTAGCGCCCTGCCAGCTCATAAAAAAAAACTTCAAGCTTCTAGAATTTTATTTTTATCCTACCAAAAGAACATAGTTTAGACATATATTTTACTATAGTAAAGGAAGATAAATAAAAGGTCAAAAAGGAATAATGTATAACTATTGATTATATTGATAATATTATGTTTTTAAATTATCGAGTTTCTCCTTTTATAAATATAGCGCATCGATTTATATTTTCAAAGTGTCAACAGAGTCGTCCCTCTCTCTCTAACATTCACTTGCCACGCACTTGTAAAAACCGTGGGAAGAGCCTTAAGAGAGAGAAGCAAAGAGCGAGATTTAACACTAAAATTCTTTTCAACACTAGATCAATATATATTGAATTATTGAAAAGTGGGAAAGAAAAGCAAAACAACATATGATTTTTCATATTTATAAGAATATATTTATCAGCGCACAATTGGCTCTAATCAGATTAAGCATTGCTCTGATCAAAATTATATAATATGACTACGAGTAACGGGTATAATAATATTTATACAGATATTGGGCTTATTTCGTGGAATGCAAGAACAACAAGAGAGAACGCTATAGTCGAGTTCCCCGACTATCTGATACCCGTTACTCAGCTAGTGGAAGTGCGAAGGATAGTCTTTAACACTGACTGTTTTTGGCGACTTGTAGGCGTTAGAGTGGGCGTGGCAAAAAGTTTTTTGGCAAATCGATAGAAATTTACAAGTCTAATACAAAAAGTAAAAAATATCAAAACATTTTTCAAAAGTGTGGGCGTGGCAGTTTTGGGCGGTTTGTGGGCGTTGGAGTGGGCGTGGCAAAAAGTTTTTTAGCAAATCGATAGAAATTTACAAGACTAATACAAAAATGAAAAAATATCAAAACCTTTTTCAAAAGTGTGGACGTGGCAGTTTTAGGCGGTTTGTGGGCGTGGCAACATGAATCGATAAACTTGCGCTGCGTCTATGTCCCTGGAGTCTGTATGCTTAATCTCAACTTTCTAGCTTTTGTAGTTCCTGAGATCTCGACGTTCATACGGACGGACAGACAGACGGACAGACGGACGGACAGACGGACATGGCCAGATCGACTCGGCTATTGATCCTGATCAAGAATATATATACTTTATATGGTCGGAAACGCTTCCTTCTGCCTGTTACATACTTTTCAACGAATCTAGTATACCCTTTTACTCTACGAGTAACGGGTATAATAATATTTCGCAGGGTGTATTTATTTATACGAATATGTATTTAATTTGTAGACAAAATAACGCTTGAAGCATTTCTGCAGTTTTGAATATTGTTAGCGTCTGGCAGAAAGTAGCTGCACCGATATATTACGTTATGGGCAATCTCTGACGTCATTGAACTTGCTACTCATTGAAACCTTACATTCTTAGGAACATGAAGAGTAATAGAGTAATTAAGTTTTTTCGATCGATTAATATTTAGTGCAAAGGAACAACTTCAATTTCGACCACATCTCAACAGGGGTTTCGACATAATCAAATAAATTAAATATTTTCTCAAAAGTGTGGGCATGGCAGTTTTGGGCGGTTTGTGGGCGTTAGAGTGGGCGTGGCACACAAATTTTTGGGATACCGATAGAAATTGGCAAAACAAATAGTGAAATGAAAAAATATCACCACATTTTTCAAAACTGTGGGCGTGGTAGCTTTGGGCGGTTTGTGGGCGTTAGAGGGGGCGTGGAAAAAAAATTTTTGGGATACCGATAGAAATTGGCAAAACAAATAGTGAAATGAAAAAATATCACCACATTTTTCAAAACTGTGGGCGTGGTAGCTTTGGGC
The DNA here is from genome assembly GCF_016746235.2 of Drosophila teissieri. Lineage (NCBI taxonomy): Eukaryota > Metazoa > Arthropoda > Insecta > Diptera > Drosophilidae > Drosophila > Drosophila teissieri. The sequence goes on along the minus strand of NC_053029.1, from coordinate 25,501,745 downwards.
GGTTTGTGGGCGTTAGAGGGGGCGTGGCAAATACATTTTTGGCACACCGATAGAAATTTACAATGCAAATACTAAACTGAAAAAATATCAAAACATTTTCCTAAAGTGTGGGTGTGACAGTTTTGGGCGGTTTGTGGGCGTTAGAGTGGGCGTAGCAACATAGGTCAACAAACTTGCGCTGCGTCTATGTCTCGGGAATCTAAATTCTTAGTCTAAACTTTCTAGCTTTTATAGTTCCTGAGATCTCGACGTTCATACGGACAGACGGACGGACAGACGGACGGACAGACGGACGGACAGACGGACGGACAGACGGACGGACAGACGGACGGACAGACGGACATGGCCAGATCGACTCGGCTATTGATCCTGATCAAGAATATATATACTTTATATGGTCGGAAACTCTTCCTTCTGCCTGTTACATACTTTTCAACGAATCTAGTATACCCTTTTACTCTACGAGTAACGGGTATAAAAATCACAAGTCAGTCCCAGCTATTTTATAAATTCGACTGATATTGATTAGTTTAAAACTAATCGGGTGCCCCGTTCAAAAGTTATTGCAAGGACTCTATGTTAAGGGACAATTTAAAATAAAATAAGGGTTGTGTCTTTTTGTTTGACAGTTTGACTTCTTTATTATAGGAATCACTTTTGAAAGGAATTTTAAAGTTGGATTCAATAGATTCATAATCATTTGCCAATAAATTAAGACAAACTATTATTTTTCTTGCTATAGAGCTTCAAAAATACGGAAAGCCAAATTTTTCAAGCTCTGAGGTTTTTTGCGATTTTTTGCTCCAGAGAAAATTTTTGCGACTAAATTGGAAACTGTTCGTCGTAATTAAACAAGTTTTGGTTCACATCGATGTAATAAAATTCAATAATAGGTGCAAGACTGTTATTTGCAGTAGGTTCAATAATTAATTGCGTTCCCGATCATATACCCAAAAAATTATATTTTACGCTTAAGGAATTAACATTTTTCCTACGTGATTTGTAGCCTAAGCATCGACAGTGCCTTTTCCGCGTTTTTTAATAATAAGCGGATATTGTCCATGTAAACTATTATTTTGGTGGTCTAAGCATGAGTCCCGTAAAACATCACCTATAGAATGGCATATTCACATATTTAGTACTGTTCGAAGAAATAAGAATATGCAGAGTGTGGGACTTCACGAAATGTAAACAATCCACATCCGGAGCAAGCGATGCCGCTCTCCTTAAGCGGCACTCTAAATTATATTATACGATCAATATCCCAAACGGGCGAGTTTAGTCTTAAGCTGAGATCAAAGAAATAAAGACGTGTAAACTAAAAGTGATTTATACGCAAGTAACCTGGAAACGAAACCCAACCAACAACCTGTATTTCAATGATATGACTTTGGCAATGACATAAGTTTAGAGCCAACTATAGGAGTTATTTTATCAATACGATTTTAACTTTTAAGCCACTTACACATACATCTTTTTCTTTTTGACCGACGGTACCCTTGGTATATTTGGTTTCCACATTGTCGACAACAGCCATAAGCAAATTTCAAACTTGTATAGAAAGGGTCCGGTCTGTAAACCCATTCGTCAGCATACAAAAAATTGGAACAAACCACTACCTGGAAACACATTTATCAGTCCACAGTTTTTCCCAATCGAAATCTTCTGACCAAATAAGCTTCATGTCATTCAACATTTTGAACTTCCCAAAACTGTTTTATCGGAAATTTATTAAAGATTTCGAAAAAATTCGCTAAAATAAAAACAAGTGAGAATACAATATTCGACTTCCCTAAGTATCAGGGTATCTTACTTAGTTACTGAAAAAGCGAACTAGAAATTTCCACATTTTCATGGCATGTCGAAATTGGAAATATGTAGTATTAATCTAATTAAAAACAATTAATACATGTTTTAAAAGTGTGGGCGGGACCGTTTTGGGAGGACTGTGGGCGTTAAGGGCGTGCCCAGAGTGTTCTTGATATACAGATAAAACTTGGCAAAACAAAATATATAACGAAAAACAAAAGAGAATGCTATAGTAGAGTTCCCGATTATTTGATAGCCGTTACTTAGCCGTTAGTACCTAATTAAATTAGACTTGGCGCTCACTTTTAATAAGGGGAAAAATACCCTACCAACAACCTACCAGACTATTGGAAAAGGCCTGTCCTATGATGGAAGGCGAATAAGTGTTTTATTTGGAAGCTAGAGAAAATCCATAAAAAAAAGGGTAGCAGCAGCTACGGAGAGAACCCCGACTATCTGATACCCGTTACTCAGCTATTGGAAGTGCGAAGAAGATACTTCAACACTGACAGATTTTGGCGTTAAAGTGGGCGTGACAAAAAGTTTCTTGGCAAATCGAGAGAAATTTACAAGAATAACAAAAATGAAAATATATTAAAATATTTTTCAAAAGGGTACGCGTGGCAGGTGTGGCCGGTTTGTGGGCAGATGGACATGGCCACTATTCATCCTGATCAGGAATGCTTCCTTCTGCCTACTTACTTTTCAAGTAATTTAGAATACCCATTTACTCTACGAGTATCGGGTATAAAAAGTTATATTAGTTAGATAACAAGAAATATATACAATGAAATACTTACATTCCCTTTTTAAAGAAATAGATTCATCTGCCAGCCGTTGCTTAAATGAATCCAATTTTTTATTGAGTTCCATTTCCTTTCCAATTTGTTTTTTTATAGCCTCTATTCCCGCTATATTGTGTTTTATTGCCTCCCTGTGTTTTCTGAAAATAAATGTTAAAAATATATCCTTTTTTTTGTGCGTAGTTTACCTTGATGCGTTTTGTACTTGAAATAAAATTTTGTCTCTTAACTGAATGGCTATAATAACCTCGTTCCATGCCTGTGTGAGCCGCTTGTGTTCGTTTTGCAAAACTTCCAAATCTGTATTGGCATTTGCTATGCTCATATTTAAAATATTAATCACCTCTTTCATTGTAGCTTCTTCTTTACAAATCGACAGTAACTCGTTTTCTCTCTTTTTTATTTCTATATCTAGCCGATAAAAGAGTATATCTGACTTTCGTTTTTCCTGTGATAGTTGGTCTTGCAATTGGGAGTCTCTACTAACAATGCGTTTGGCATTTTTTACTTCATCTTCTACGGTACACGCCCATTTTTTGATGTTACTTCCTAAACTTTGCATGTCTTCTAGTTCTGCCATTCTTTCATGATAAAGCATTTTATGTGACTTAGTTAACTTAATTTTTTCTTCGTTTACCGCCTTTAAAGTTTTTGTATTAAATTCTTCGTCTTGACGATTTTTTAAATGCTTTTCTATAACAGCGGATAATTCCATAATTTGTTTTTCTTGAAATCTCATTTTTTGTTGCATATCATACAATGTCAATCCTTGCTCTTCTCGTCGTTGCTCTTTGAGTTTAACATGGTGTTTTATATCTGCAATTTCATTTTCTATATCCAGTTTAGTACGTATTAAGTGACCCCTTAAACAGTTCTGAAACTTGCTCAGTAGTGGGTGATTTGGTGGAAGAAGAGCCATTTCCTCTGGTTCAGGTGATGCCTCAGGATTAGGCTCAAAAATAAGAGGGAAATCACAATCAATATCTTCGGTATCAGACATTTTTTTGATATAGGAAGTTTTTGGATGTTGAAAAGTAAATATATTTCGGACTTTGTAAAGAGATAGAGTTGTATATTCTTAGACTTCACACATGTTTAAAAAAATAACAAAGTGGTTGCTATGATCGACACATGTACATATGAATATAGTAAAGGAAAATGCTAGAAAATACTAACTTACAAAATGCTGAAAGATAAAAATCACAAGTCAGTCCCAGCTATTTTATAAATTCGACTGATATTGATTAGTTTAAAACAAGAGAGAACGCTATAGTCGAGTTCCCCGACTATCTGATACCCGTTACTCAGCTATTCGAAGTGTGAAGGAGAGTCTTCAGCACATACAGTTTTTGGCGGTTTTGTGGACGTTAGAGTGGGCGTGGCAAAAAGTTTTTTGGCAAATCGATAGAAATTTACAAGACTAATACAAAAATGAAAAAATATCAAAACATTTTTCAAAAGTGTGGGCGTGGCAGCTTTGGGCGGTTTGTGGGCGTTAGAAAGGGCGTGGCAAAAAGTTTTTTGGCAAATCGTTAGAAATTTATAAGACTAATACAAAAATGAAAAAGCTTTTGTAGTTCCTGAGATCTCGACGTTCATACGGACAGACGGACAGACGGCCAGACGGCCAGACGGCCAGACGGACAGACGGACGGACAGACGGACATGGCCAGATCGACTCGGCTACTGATCCTGATCAAGAATATATATACTTTATATGGTCGGAAACACTTCCTTGTGCCTGTTACATACTTTTCAACGAATCTAGTATACCCTTTTACTCTACGAGTAACGGGTATAACTAATCGGGTGCCCCGTTCAAAAGTTATTGCAAGGACCCTATGTTAAGGGACAATTTAAAATAAAATAAGGGTTGTGTCTTTTTTTGACAGTTTGACTTCTTTATTATAGGAATCACTTTGAAAGGAATTTTAAAGTTGGATTCAATAGATTAATAATCATTTGCCAATAAATTAAGACAAACTATTATTTTTCTTGCTATAGGGCTTCAAAAATACGGAAAGCCAAATTGTTCAAGCTCTGAGGTTTTTTGCGATTTTTTGCTCCAGAAAAAATTTTTGCGACGTAATTAAACAAGTGAACCAAAGTTCACATCGATGTAATAAAATTCAATAATAGGTGCAAGACTGTTATTTGCAGTAGGTTCAATAATTAATTGCGTTCCCGATCATATACCCAAAAAATTATATTTTACGCTTAAGGAATTAACATTTTTCCTACGTGATTTGTAGCCTAAGCATCGACAGTGCCTTTTCCGCGTTTTTTAATAATAAGCGGATATCGTCCATGTAAACTATTATTTTGGTGGTCTAAGCATGAGTCCCGTACAACATCACCTATAGAATGGCATATTCACATATTTAGTACTGTTCGAAGAAATAAGAATATGCAGAGTGTGGGACTTCACGAAATGTAAACAATCCACATCCGGAGCAAGCGATGCCAAGCGGCACTCTAAATTATTTTATACAATCAATATCCCAAACGGGCGATCCTGTACCCGAAATAATATAAACAAAAGGGCAGCACAAGACAGAGTTTTGTCCCAAGAGTTCAGTCTTAAGCTGAGATCAAAGAAATAAAGACGTGCAAACTATTTCTACAAGTTTTTTTATTCTTAGCGTTGTCCTTAGTCAACTGACGGAAGATTAGTTCGACTCAATAAAACGTAAGCATTTTAAAAGTGATTTATACGCAAGTAACCTGGAATCGAAACCCAACCAACAACCTGTGGGGCGTGCCCAGAGTGTTCTTGATATACGGATCGAACTTGGCAAAACAAAAATATATAACTACTAGTTGGCCCTGTGCGCTTCGCCGCATGCAGTCTTAAAATTCAGTGAAAAATTCCTAGAATTTGTTATATGAAAGTCATTTATTTTATTTGAAAATTGTTATTTTCAATCCAAAACTTTTGGATAAACTATATTTTTCGTTTTTCCATTTGGAGCGAATACAAATAAAGAGTTTGGAATGCCAACTCTTGAACAGGCTACGTATAGCTGCCCATGAGAAAAACACGGCTCTTCCAAATTCAACCCGCATACTTGAAGCGTTTGTCCTTGTGCCTTATTGATAGACATGACAAATGATAGACGCACTGGGAATTGCAGTCGCTTAAATTCAAACGGCATGTCTGTTTGTATCAACGGAATACGCGGTATGAGCACCATTTCTCCTTTCGCTTTTCCAGTCAATATCGTGGCTTCAATTAAATTCGGCATCAATTTTTTTACAACCAGTCTTGTGCCATTGCACAATTTTGGTGCATTTAAATTCCGTAGTAAAATAATTGATGAGCCGATTTTTAAGTTCAAAAAATGCGGTGGCATACCAGGCGGTTCTAGGGAATTTAAAAATTCAACTGGATAATTCACTGCATCATCTTCTTTCATTGCGCTATCAAAAGATTTATATGATATCAGTGCGCCTGGCAATTTTTCTTGAATGTGAAAATTGATTTCATTGACATGTACATTTTTTGGTGACAATATTGCTCGTTCTGTCAACCTATCGTGATTTCTGTGATTTTGAATTATATTTGGAAAAACGCTTTCTATTAATTCCCCTTTAGATTGTAGAATTGTACAAAAATTGTTTGGCAAAGTGATCAAGCCATTTGTATTTGGAACTTTGCCACTTCCGATTTCTAATAATTGCTTCGAAAACAGTTCTGCAGATTGATCATAGTGCTATCGAACACGCATGTTTATTTTCAATGTCAATTTTTGGACATATCGCCACAGGAAATAATACATCAAGCAAGCATTGTCCTGATCCACTAACGTTGCACGTGGAATGACGGGCAATGTTTGTCGGAAATCTCCTGACAAAAATATTATTGCACCACCCAAAATTTGTTGATTGCGACGTAGATCTTGCATTGTTCTGTTTAATGCTTCCAGAGATTTTTTATGGGTCATTCTTCTTCTTCTCCCTCCTCCTTCTTCTTCTGACTTCTTCATGCTCCTTATTCCTTCTTCTTCTTCATCCCCCTTCTTCCTCCTCCATCTTTTTAATCCTTCTCCTCCTTCTTCCTCCTCCATCTTCTTAATCCTCCTCCTTCTTCTTCCTCTTTCTTCTTCCTTCTTCGTCTTCTTCCTCCCCCTTCTTCTGAAAACCTGCGTGATTGTTGATGCTTTAGTGTTCTTGCTTTATTGCGTTTGGCTCGTGTATCTTCTAATTGATGAAGAAGAAGGAGGATGAGGATGAGGAAGTCGAAGAAGGTGGAAGTGGTGAGTTTAACCTCAAATGCACGATACACATAATTAACACAGTTCAACTTACCACCTCAAAAACAAATGCCTGCTGTTACAATTTATTTATGAACCAAATAAAGTTTGTCTCATGAATTAAATAAAACGAAATGAGCAGAGAAGAATGACATCCTATGTTTTAGAAATGGCGCTGCATGTAAAAAACGGTTTTCCCGCTTTTCTTTTGACTTTTTCCAGAATTTAAACTATCCTATCTCTCAAGTTGGATCGAACTGCACATGGTGTGCGAATTTTATTGTAATCGGTTGAGTGGTTTAGGAGTCCATTGAGGACAAACATTGTGACACGAGATTTATATATATTAAGATAAGATATAAAACTTTTAATAAGGGGAAAAATACCCTACCAACAACCTACCAGACTATTTGAAAAGGACTGTCCTATAATAAAAGGCGAATTAGCGTTTTATCAATAAACAAGAGAGAACGCTATAGTCGAGTTCCCCGACTATCTGATACCCGTTACTCAGCTAGTGGAAGTGCAAAGGAGAGTTTTAGGCGGTTTGTGGGCGTTAGAGTGGGCGTGGCAAAAAGATTTTTGAGAAATCGATAAAAATTTACCAAACTAATACAAAAATGAAAAAATATCAAAACATTTTTCAAAAGTGTGGGCGTGGAAGTTTTTGGCGGTTTGTAGGCGTTATAGTGGGCGTGGCAAAAAGTTTTTTGGCAAATCGATAGAAATTTACAAGACTAATACAAAAATGAAAAAATATCAAAACCTTTTTCAAAAGTGTGGGCGTGGCAGTTTTAGGCGGTTTGTGGGCGTTAGAGTGGGCGTGGCAGCATGAATCGACAAACTTGCGCTGCGTCTATGTCCCTGGAGTCTGTATGCTTAATCTCAACTTTCTAGCTTTTGTAGTTCCTGAGATCTCGACGTTCATACGGACGGACAGACGGACAGACGGACGGACAGACGGACGGACAGACGGACATGGCCAAATCGACTCAGCTACTGATCCTGATCACGAATATATATACTTTATATGGTCGGAAACGCTTCCTTCTGCCTGTTACATACTTTTCAACGAATCTAGTATACCCTTTTACTCTACGAGTAACGGGTATAAAAACGGTAGCAGCAGCACGGGATATCGCATTTTCGAAATAAAAACAAGAGAAATTCTCAGCTATTGGAAGTGCGTGTTTCGGCAGTGACAGTTTCGTGTGGTTTGTGGGCGTTGGAGTGGGCGTGGCAAAAAGTGTTTTAGCAAATTGTAAGAAATTTGCAAGACTAACAAATATATAGAAATATAAAAACCTTTTTCATAAGTGTGGGCGTGGCAATTTCGGGCGGTTTGTGGGCGTTAAAGTGGGCGTGGCAAAAAGTTTTTTATCAAATCGATACAAATATACAAGACTACTAAAAATATGAAAAAAGGTCAAAATATTTGTCTAATGTGTGCTCGTGACAGGTTGACATTGGTCCTGAGATCTCGACGGTTATACGGACGGACAAACGGACATTGCCAAATCGTCGAGGCCATTGATCCTTCAAGAATATATATACTTTATATGGTTGGAAAGTCTTCCTTCTGCCTGTTACATATTTTTCAACAAATCTAGTGTTTAGCTATTGAGCTTTTTCAATAGCTGTTGCGAATAATAAATAGCCGAAGAAAGTTTGTTTATTTTCCGATACTGTTTATTTTGCGGCAGCTAGGGCCGACAAAGAGCTATATAGAATGCACAAGTTGAGTCTTTGCCGTAAAACGAAGAAGTGACAATTGGCGGGACAGACAGCCGAATGCAGCGCCCAAGCTTAACGTAGGTAGATAACAAAGAGAACAAGGAATGAGCGCCATACAGATAAATGCGTGCGAGAACAGCGGTTTGCACTATGGGCATCGCAACTGCTACCACTGACTACTTCGGCTTACAATATTAAGAGTATGAGATTAGTCTACTGCAAAATTTTGGCGGCTGCATGACCCAACATCTAGTATAGCCTTTTACTCCACGAGTAACGGGTATAATTATTTTAAAGTCATTTCTCATACATTGCATCCGAGAAGGTGGGAAGAAAAATCAACCAGTTTCTAACGAACGTAAGCCATTTCCGACCAGCGCACGCAGCAAAAAAAATATTTCTCAGCCGCCCAACGTATTTCCAACGAAGTGGGCAAGGAATGGAGAGAGAAGCCCAGGAAATTCTGTTCGATCGCGATTCGAAAATCGAGAAAGCGCAAGGCACAAGAGAATACCGATTACCGTATGACCATTAAATTTCTTAGAGCCATGGCATCCGAAATGTTAGCAGATCAGTTCAAAAGTTTTTTTGATTCTCTCAAAGGTTTGATTTACTTGTTCTCTTCTGTCTCCCGATTTCGCCTGGAAATATTGCATTTTTTTATGTATTTATTTCAATATTTATTACTATACATAAACAAAAATTTATAATATAACTAGTGGGCCCTATGCGCTTCGCCGCATGCAGTCTTAAAATTCAATGAAAAATTCCTAGAATTTGTTATATGAAAGTCATTTATTTTATTTGAAAATTGCTATTTTCCATCCAAAACATTTGGATAAACTATATTTTTCGTTTGTCCATTTGGAGCGAATACAAATAAAGAGTTTGGAATGCCAACTCTTGAACAGGCTACGTATAGCTGCCCATGAGAAACACACGGCTCTTCCAAATTCAACCCGCATACTTGAAGCGTTTGTCCTTGTGCCTTATTGATGCACATGGCAAATGACGGACGCACTGGGAATTGCAGTCGCTTTAATTCAAACGGCATGTCTGTTGGTATCAACGGAATACGCGGTATGAGCACCATTTCTCCTTTCGCTTTTCCAGTCAATATCGTGGCTTCAATTAAATTCGGCATCAATTTTTTTACAACCAGTCTTGTGCCATTGCACAATTTTGGTGCATTTAAATTCCGTAGTAAAATAATTGATGAGCCGATTTTTAAGTTCAAAAAATGCGGGGGCATACCAGGCGGTTATAGGGAATTTAAAAATTCAACTGGATAATTCACTGCATCATCTTCTTTCATTGCGCTATCAAAAGATTTATATGATGTCAGTGCGCCTGGCAATTTTTCTTGAATGTGAAAATTGATTTCATTGACATGTACATTTTTTGGTGACAATACTGCTCGTTCTGTCAACCAATCGTGATTTCTGTGATTTTGAATTATATTTGGAAAAACGCTTTCTATTAATTCGCCTTTAGATTGTAGAATTGTACAAAAATTGTTTGGCAAAGTGATCAAGCCATTTGTATTTGGAACTTTGCCACTTCCGATTTCTAATAATTGTAGTAGGCTGACCCTCTGGTCCCACTGAGATATCAATACTTATACTATACGATAACGATATTAAACTTATGTTAAGACTATGTTAAGCTGATGTAAATAACTTTAAGAATCAGTCTGTGCTGACCGGCGGAATAAAGAAGAACTGCGTAATATAAAACCCTTTCACAAATTCAGAAGTGTTCAAACCTGCAAAATGAACCAGGTTGATCTCAGCAAATTTACAGTCACCCAATTAAAAAGGTGGCTTTCGACGTTGGGTTTACCAACCCAAGGTGTTAAAGCTGAATTATTGGCTCGTCTAGGGCAAATACCGCCCGAACAACGAGGCCAAGTACCAGAAGAGGAAGACATCCAGAATGCTGGAGATCAGCCTGACACCGATCCTGACATTTCAACACAATCATCGCAGGAAGGCTTCTCCGAGAATGTTCCAGATCATAACGAACTTCTTGGAATCATCGCGCAACTGAAGGCTGCGTTGCAACTGGCAGAAGCACGCTCCGCCACACATACACAGCAACAAGAAGTGACGCGCACCGACACTCATACACAGCAACAGGAAGAGACACGCAACGCCACACAAATACAACAAGAGCAGATAGTTGGCAACAGTGACGATCTAGGCATTCCTACGAACCCAATTGGAATTGTACCAGGTGGCAACGTTGACAATGCGAGTACTATCGGAAACGCTGGCGGCAACCAGGAAGAAAGATCATTTGCCAGGGCTGGATCAGCAATTTCAATATCTTATGCCAAAGAAGCTGCAATTGACTTCGAAGGAAACATTGGTGCACGCAACTGGGTCGAACACCTTAAAAACATAGGGCCAATGATAGCAAAGTTAACTGAGCCTGAAAATGGTGTACACTGGAATAACGTAATCGAAAAAGTAGAACATGCACTCAATAACACCGTACACAGGAGTATTAAACAGGTTCCTAGTAAAATGCTCTTTGGTGTAGAGCAGAAAGGTCAAATTATTGATGAACTTAGGGAGAAATTAGAAGAAATTAGCGGTTGAAAGTTTAGAGGAAATTAGAAAAAGGGCAATGGAAAATCAAAGTCGAGCACAGGCCTATAACGAAACATATTCTGATAAAACAAAGAAAAAGCAAAAGGATTATAGTAAAGGAGACTACGTAATGGTGAGAAATTTTGAGAGTACTACGGGAGTTGCTAGGAAGTTGATCCCAAAGAACAAAGGCCCATACGTAATTGATAAAATACTTCGTAATGACAGGTTCCTGCTAAAGGATTTTGAAGGTTTTCAAGTTTCTCGAAATCCCTACAAAGGTGTATGGAGTGCTCAAAACATAAGACCTTGGATAGGAAAATTAACAAATTGTTACAACGTAGATGCTTAGTTCATAAGAAACCAGGATCAGGGGATATTTATCGTCAGGATGGCCGAATTGTAGTAGGCTGACCCTCTGGTCCCACTGAGATATCAATACTTATACTACACGATAACGATATTAAACTTATGTTAAGACTATGTTAAGCTGATGTAAATAACTTTAAGAATCAGTCTGTGCTGACCAGCGGAATAAAGAAGAACTGCGTAATATAAAACCCTTCCACATAATTGCTTCGAAAAGACACGCATGGTTATGTTCAATGTCAATTTTTGGACATATCGCCACAGGAAATAATACTTCAAGCACGCATTGACCTGATCCGCTAACGTTGCACGTGGAATGACGGGCAATGTTTGTCGGAAATCTCCTGACAAAGATATTAGTGCACCACCAAAAATTTGTTGATTGCGACGTAGATCATTCATTGTTCTGTTTAATGCTTCTAGAGATTTTTTATGGGTCATTGTACATTCATCCAATAGAATAATTGCTGCTTGCTGCAAAACTTTTGCCATTGCAGAATTTCTTGATATGTTGCATGTGGGATTGTCAATCACCTGTACGTTCAAAAATAATATAGTAATTAGCACTAATGTATTTTAAAAAGATCAATCAATGGATACAAACAAACCTGCACATTTAAGGGCAATTTTAATGCTGAGTGTGCTGTTCGTCCACCATCCAATAAAGTAGCAGCAATTCCTGACGAAGCAAGTGCCAATGCAATTTTTTGTTGTGACCGAATGGCTGCCAAAATCAATGATACCACAAATGTTTTACCCGTACCTCCAGGCGCATCCAAAAAATACAATCCACCAACATCATTTTGTACTGCTTGCATAATGGTATCGTAAACATGTTTTTGTTGGTCGTTCAATTTGGGTAAATTCCAATTCACAAATGTTTGCAATTCATTGATATTGTACTGTTGTTCACGTTGCAATTCTCGATCAAACAAATCATGCATTGATTCATGACGATTCGGTGAAGGCATACCTAATGGACTTAATGCTTTATTTGCCATCGCAAGGCACATATCTTCAATCAAAAACAAATGCCTTCTGTTAAAATTTATTTATGAACCAAATAAAGTTTGTCTCATGAATTAAATAAAACGAAATGAGCAGAGAAGAATGACATCCTATGTTTTAGAAATGGCGCTGCATGTAAAAAACGGTTTTCCCGCTTTTCTTTTGACTTTTTCCAGAATTTCCAGACCTTTCCAACGAATGCAAAACCGTTGAAATCGGCTCATGCGTTCTGAAGTTATAATCATTCGTGAAACTTGTTCTCAATTTTTATATATATAGATTATAAGGTTAGGGTTGTTTGATGTTAGGTTTGCTAATAGATTTGATGGCGGTGTAAGACCGAAGAGGTTTGTTCTGAGGTTATGATGTTGATGTATCTAGTATATGTTTGACGGATAGTTCGTCCTCGCAGTAAAGGCAGCTCGGTCGCCTTTCGCCGTCGTGCTTATGTGTGAGGGTTGTGTTGAATTGTTTGTACTAGTGGTTAAAAGATGACCATTCTTTTAACTCGTTGTCGAGCAATATCTTTTTGATGTTTTTCCAGATGTCCTTTTGTACTCCAGGTATAATTGAATGGCACGGAGCCCGACTTGCTAGCTTAGCGGCTTTGTCGGCTAACTCATTTCCATTAATTCCTTTATGAGCTGGAACCCATAATAGCTTAATTTTGCCACTGCTTTTTATGATCAGGTGACGAATTTCGCATAAAAGGTTGTTGTTGTTGTAGAAATTTGGAATTCTTCCAGGGTGGACAGACTATCACTGCAGGTAATATGTCTTCCCTTGACTTCGAGGACAAATTTAATTGCCTTCATGATCGCTACGGCTTCAGCGGTAAAAACCGAGAAGTGGTGGGGTAGCTGACCCCATGAAACAATTGATCCGCATTCATCTACTACTGCAAGCGTGCAGTCGGACTTTGAGCCGTCTGTGTACAGCCATTTCCGATCAGCGTATTTATGGTATGGTATATTACTTCAAATAGCTGTTTAAACACTGTAGTAGGAGTCCCAGATTTTTTAAAATCGTGAAGTGTAGTGTCGATGGCCGTGGAACGTAATTTCCAAGAGGACGACGGGATGACTTTATTCCAACGATAGGGTGTTTCAATGTTGTAACTCTTCATAAATTGTGTGCATCTTCGTATTGGAGATTGGATTTTGAATTTCCGACGATGTTTCAAGGCAGTTTAAAAGTCTTTGTGAAGGATAGAGTTCGTTGAGCACATGAGTTTTGGTATTAGTTTGAAGGCTGTTTGGGCGACTCTGTCTTTAATGTTTGGTAGTCCTGCTTCCCCCAATACGCATTTAGTTGGGGTCGTTGGGAATGCACCAATGCTGCGCCTAACGGCAGCGTGATAGGGAGGCAGGATTTTCTTTAAATTAGATGGAGCGCACCACCCATATATAGGGAGGCCGTAATCAATTTTGGACAGCAACAAAGCTCTTGTCGCTTGAATAAGTGTTGTGGGGTGGATGAGTGAACGCTTAGTTGTTAAGAATTTAATAATGTTAAGTCTATTGTTGAGATTTATCCTAAGTTCATTACAATGTTGTTCAAATGTGTGTCTCTTATCGATTATTATGCCGAGGATTTTAAGGGAAGGAACGCGTTCTATATCTATGTTGTTAAAAGCTAATGGTGTGTATGTACATCGTCGTTTCTTACACATATGGAAAATTTTACATTTGTTTATAGCGAGGGCTGCACCGGAAGTGTTGCCCTAGATTTGAATTTCGTTCAGCATTTCTTTAAACTTATTATTTAATGTAGTAGTGTTCTTGCACTTGTTAAAAATTATAGCATCGTCTACGTATATTGAGAGTTTAATTTGTTTATATCTTAGAAAAATGTTATTAAAGGACTGGAAGGCAATCATGAACAATACCACAGAGAGAGGCGATCCTTGGGGGATGCCACTGTGGAGGGAATAGAATTTGGATAGAATGTTGTTTACTCTGACTCGGATTGAGCGATTGATCATGAAAGCCTTCGTCAAGTTGAAGGTCTTTTGACCTATCCCCCACCGGGAAAGTTGATCCAATACTGTATGGCAAAATCAGTTGCCAGTATGGTAACATGATTTTTGGTAGAAAGGGCGTCAGATGCATAATGGTGGAGCTGCAAAAGCGAATCAATAATGCTATGCTGTTGTTTAAATGCAGTTTGGTGGGGGCTGATAAGTTTATGTTTAGATATAAACCACATAAGGCGTTTGGCTAACATTTTTTCAAGTGTTTTGCTTAAACAAGGAAGTAGGGAAATAGGTCTAAAAGCTGTAATTTCGTGAGTTGGCTTATTAGGTTTTAGAATTGGAATAATAATGGCGGATTTCCACACATGGGCGTAGGAGCCCCGAGCGAGCATTGTGTTATACATTTCTAATAGGCGGTGTTTAGCTTCGGAAGGTAGCTGCTTAAGCATTGGATAGGAAATACGGTAGAAGCCGGTGAAGTTGCAGTCGTGGTCTAAAGCTGCAGCAGACAGTTTAGTGGGATCTAGTGTATTCCCTTTTAGCTAATTATACCCGTTACTCGTAGAGTAAAAGGGTATACTAGATTCGTTGAAAAGTATGTAACAGGCAGAAGGAAGCGTTTCCGACCATATAAAGTATATATATTCTTGATCAGGATCAATAGCCGAGTCGATCTGGCCATGTCCGCCTGTCCGTCCGTCTGTCAGTCTGTCCGTCCGTCCGTCTGTCCGTCTGTCTGTCCGTATGAACGTTGAGATCTCAGGAACTACAAAAGCTAGAAAGTTGAGATTAAGCATACAGACTCCAGGGACATAGACGCAGCGCGACTTTGTCGATTTTTTCATTTTTGTATTAGTCTTGTAAATTTCTAACGATTTGCCAAAAAACTTTTTGCCACGCCGTCCCTAACGCCCACAAACCGCCCAAAGCTGCCACTCCCACATCTTTAAAAAATGTTTTGATATTTTTATACCCGTTACTCGTAGAGTAAAAGGGTATACTAGATTCGTTGAAAAGTATGTAACAGGCAGAAGGAAGCGTTTCCGACCATATAAAGTATATATATTCTTGATCAGGATAAATAGCCGAGTCGATCTGGCCATGTCCGTCTGTCCGTCCGTCTGTCCGTCAGTCCGTCCGTCCGTCTGTCTGTCCGTATGAACGTCGAGATCTCAGGAACTACAAAAGGTAGAATGTTGAGATTAAGCATACTGACTCCAGAGACATAGACGCAGCGCAAGTTTGTCGATTCATGTTGCCACGCCCACTCTAACGCCCACAAACCGCCCAAAACTGCTAAGCCCACACTTTTGAAAAATGTTTTGATATTTTTTCATTTTTGTATTAGTCTTGTGAATTTCTATCGATTTGCCAAATAACTTTTTACCACGCCCACTCTAGCGCCCACAAGCCGCCAAAAACTGTCAGTGCTCAAGACTCATTCGCACTTTCACTAGATGAGTAACGGGTATCAGATAGTCGGGAAACTCGACTATAGCGTTCTCTCTTGTTTTTATTTTGGTTTGCGTTATCGCTGCGTTGATGTGTTATATAAAGCGGTGATAACCGGGGTGTGTAATGTTGTCTTGAATATTGTTTTCGCTTTACGCATAGTGCATTTTTTAACGGTTTTAATTCTTAGAATTTCCATTTTTTCTTGGTACTTTGGGCATTGTTGGGAAGAGGCCGAATGCTCACCAGAACAATTGGCACGGTTGATTTTTGTGCATTTAGTTGGACTGTGTGGTGGGAGGGAGCAATCAGAGCAGCGGGGAGAATTTTTGCAATGTTTGGCCGTGTGACCGAGCAATTGGCAAGACTTGGAACGCATAGTGTTTGGTGTATACTCCCGAAATTTAACAGAGTGCCAAGACATTTCGATGTTCGATGGGAGATTATATAGTTCAAAGGTCAATAGGATAACTCCACTCGGTTTGGACACACCATCGTAAGATTTCATAAGTTTGTACACGTCAGTCACTTTTTGTGTCTTAAGTTCATTGACAATTTCATTTTGGGGGATGTCGCAGAGATATGGGGTGGTGTTATGAATTTATCAATATCCAGCTTTTGGGGTTGTCTTCTTTTTTTCGATGGGGGGCTGATGGCAACCGGTGTAAGTCGGTTGTCGCCCAGGTTTGGAGGCCCAGGGGCCATAATGGGGCTTCTGGATTTTTATAACTTTGAGTATTTTTTACGCAGTGTTTTGAAATATCAATGCAAAAACTTTAGAAGCAGAGCTATGAAAATTAAGGACCACGTGGGTCAGATAAGAACAAAGACCGATCGCAAACCGCTGTTGGGAGATAAGAGAGGTCGAAGACTGAATATTTTATTTAATTTTGTATTTTCTTACACTCGCATACAAGGAAATTATTGATACCCGTGTTACTTCCCTTCAGTACCAAAATTCCTTTCCCTTATTTTTCCTCGCCAGAGTTCGAAAAACAAAAACAAATCTCACAGGCTTTTTCTAGCAAAGTTTCAAACACCAAAGTCAAGCCGAATTCTGTCGTGGCTCTGCCGCTGCCTCTGCCCGCAGTTCATATATGGTTTTTTTTCGAAGTAGTTCGGAGCAGTGACCGAAAATGAGAGTGAGAGATGAGAGGAGACAAAATCAGAGTCGAGAAAAAACGCAATGTATAGACTTCTAAATACCGATCTAATAATTGGTGGGATATTTATATTATTTTAAGTGTATATATAATTTATATTTGTTGATTTAAGGATTTTAAGCTTTTTAAGAAATTAAACTGTCGCTATAGGCAACGCAAGTGCGTCCGTTTTTAATTATTTCTCTATGTAATTCTAATTACACGGGATCATTATGGTCGGAAATACCCTGGCACGCGCCTGTCAGAATTTTCGGTTTCGTTTTCCGTCACCCCTTTTCTTTTGCATTTGCACTTAATTGTGAATGTGACACGTCGTTTGTGAAAAAATTCAATTTATTTTCAACAAAAAAAATATAAATCCGGTAAGTAAAGTGATTTGTGTTGATAAGTTAGCATAGCTAATTGCATTCCAAAGTGCATGATTTTGCGACCAAATGGCCGAGATCAGCCAAAGGGTTCGGTCATTGGAGACGGTGTTGGAGGCCAACACGAAGAAGCTGGCGGAGAACACGAAGCAGCTGGCGGAGAGCACGAAGCAGCTTGCGGAGACCACGAACCAGGTTGCGAGGATGACGGCCTTGTTGGCGATTTTCGTAAAGGGGAAGGCGAAGAATGTGGCTGTGGATTTGGCGTTCCCAGTCACATCGGAGGAAGACCTGGTGGCTTTAGATCAGAACATAAGCTCAGGGTCCCAAATTCTTTTCCGTTCTGATTGGTATGTATATTTGTTATTTTGCTATAATCTAATAATATTATTATAAAAATACTTTTCGTTACAGATAGCATAAGCACATTAGAAGGCCAGCCAGGAGAGAAGGCCTTGGCCCACGCACTGGCATGTGTTAAAAATAATGCTAACAAAAAAAGGAAAATACTAGTCGAATAAAAGAAAAAAAAGATTAATTTACAATTTAAATACATTTTTTAATTTTTTGGGAGATTTTTCTGGATTTACAGGTATATTCCTTGGGAATTCCTCAGGAATTCCTCGGGAATTTGTCTAGGAATTCCTTGGGAATTCGTCCAGGAATTCCTTTGGAATCGTCCACGAATTCGTCTAGGAATTCCTTGGGAATTCGTTCAAGAATTCCTCGGGAATTCGTCCAGGAATTCCTTGGGAATTCGTCGAGGAATTCCTTAGGAATTCCTTGGTAATTCATCAGGACAACCCCTTGCCTTTTTTTCGATATCCCACAGGAAATCCTCAGGAATTCCCAAGGAATTCCTTGGGAAAATCCTCGGGAATTACTCGGGAATTCCTGGGGAATTCCTCGGGAAAACCCCTTGCTTATTATACCCGTTACTCGTAGAGTAAAAGGGTATACTAGATTCGTTGAAAAGTATGTAACAGGCAGAAGGAAGCGTTTCCGACCATATAAAGTATATATATTCTTGATCAGGATCAGTAGCCGAGTCGATCTGGCCATGTCCGTCTGTCCGTCCGTCTGTCCGTCCGTCCGTCCGTCTGTCCGTCTGTCCGTATGAACGTCGAGATCTCAGGAACTACGAAAGCTAGAGAGTTGAGATTAAACATACGGACTCCAGGGACATAGACGCAGCGCAAGTTTGTCGATTCATGTTGCCACGCCCACTCTAACGCCCACAAACCGCCGAAAACTGCCACGTCCACACTTTTGAAAATTGTTTTGATATTTTTTCATTTTTGTATTAGTGTTGTAAATTTCTAACGATTTGCCAAAAAACTTTTTGCCACGCCCACTGTAACGCCCACAAACCGCCCAAAGCTGCCACGCCCACACTTTTGAAAAATGTTTTGATATTTTTTCATTTTTGTATTAGTCTTGTAATATTCTATCGATTTGCCAAAAAACTTTTTGCCACGCCCACTCTAACGCCCTCAAACCGACAAAAACTGTCAGTGTTGAAGATTCTCCTTCGCACTTCCACTAGCTGAGTAACGGGTATCAGATAGTCGGGGAACTCGACTATAGCGTTCTCTCTTGTTTTTCGATATTCCCGAGGAATTCCTGAGGAATTCCAGAGGATTTCCTCGGGAACTTCGAATTCCTCGCCACGAACGCCTGTTGTATGGAAATTCTGTTCCGATTTGTATGGAGACTTCCCTTAGGATTCCTCTAGGAGTCCTGGGGACTCCCTAGGGATTCCTTTGAGAATCCTTAGGGACTGGTACTGAAGGGTTATAGAATAAAAGGGTATACTAGATTCTTTGAAAAGTATGTAACAGAAAAAAGCGTTTCCGAACATATATAGTATATATATTCTTGATCAGGATCAATGGCCGAGTTGATCTGGCAATGTCCGTTGGTCCGTCCGTATGAACCTCGAGATCTGAGGAACTATAAAAACCGCCAAAACTGCCACGACCATACTTTTGAAAAATGTTGTAATATTTTTTCACATTTTTGTTAGTCTTGGAAATTTCTCTCTATTTGGCAAACATTTTTTTGCTAAGCCCACTTCGCACTTCCACCAGCTGAGTAACGGGTATCAGATAGTCGGTGAACTCGACTATAGCATTCTCTCTTGTTTTTGTATCATACGCTTTTTCCCTGCTTTATCAACTAATCTACATACATAAGTAGATATATAGTTACACGATTTTATAAGTCCTATTTCATATTGTTTAAAGGTTTAGAGAGGTTTTTTTTTAGCAAGAAATAAAAAAATTTTCTAGTGTGTAAAGAGTGCCCTGTGTTTGCCTCCATTTAAAATGGTCCATGGACAAAAGCTGAGTGTGCGCATCGATTTTGGGTTTCCACAGTCACCTGAGGACTGAGTGGATGTACAGATGTTGCGTGTGTATGGGAGATGGGATTAGTTAGATATTTCTTGAATGTACCTTGATTTGTTCAAGTCAAGTTTTATTATTTTATATACTTCGTTCCAAGGATCCATAGTTAGTGTTAATAAAACTCATTGGATATGCAGGCGAACGAATTACAAGTGATTGTTTATGGGTAATGGGGCTACACAGGAAGTCAATTCGGTAACAGGAACATAGCTTGACAGGGTCGTGCGAAGGGTTTTTGTGATTACGACAGTTAACTTTACTTAAGGGGGTTGTCCTTATGTGTAATACAGCAAGACAATGACCCATGCCCTGCACCACAGCTCTGGCGGCAGTTTAAAATTCATTCATTTTATTTTCCACACACATAGGATCAGATAAAAGCGACGAAATGGGGTTTGCGGGTATTTCATATAGATTGGATTTTTGTTGATAGTAAAGTTTCTGCATGTTAATCGAAAGGAAGGTCAGCTTAAATTAAGTTGTGCGAGAAAGATCTAGCAATCTCCGTATCTTATAAAACCAAATGCAGCCACGAATTTCATAAGAGTTGCATAGCTACACATTCGAAGACACATCCTGTGGCCATCAGTTGGAACAAGCAGACAGAATATTTATTCAACAGCATCAGCTGAAAAAGAGCCATAAGTAGGAAATACCGCAAGCGATCCTTGAAATAAAAAATGAATTGTTAACTGAATCAACCCAGCAGATGACTCGAATTATTCAGGATAACATAACGGCTTTAATAAGGAGAGACACACAAGCAAATATAACGCCAATTGGACTGTCCCTGGTCGTCTAAACAGTCCAAATGCCGATCAATTTCCGGTTGATGTCAGATTGACTCCGGCCAGTGTAGGGTCAGATTTAGGTAATAGGTCAGATAAAGTCGTCCACTTACACAACAGATGGAAACTCCGGTTTACCGGAAAACCCTAAGGCATAAGCATTGTAGTATGCGCACATATCGAATACCCACTGTACTAGCCAAAAGTACAGATACACACTGTAACACTTTGTTGCAATGTTTATGGAAATATTCCACTTCAAGTGCATGTGATATTTGATCACACACTCATGCACATGCGTCATAAATGCAGGATCACCATTTATGCTGACCACTTGTGAGCGCACATAACACTCTCTCTCTTAGCAGAGTAATGCATAAGTAATATTTCCTCTCCTCTGTCCAACTGTAAACTGCGCAGCAATGAGGCTTAGGCTTACTTAGAATGTTAAAATCAGATCCAACTGAACGTTGGAAGCGGCACCTTCGCTGCTTTCAACAGTAATAAAGAAACACTGAAAACTTAAAGGCAAGAGGCCTTCTTCATTTCTACATGGCGACCGTGACTTCTCGCCTGCGAAGCAAACGGCAACAACAACAACAAGTGTGAGAGGCAATCCGTCCCTTACACCAGCGCGGGAGATTGAGAAACTGGACAAAAACACAAAAAAAAATGTGTGAGTAGTGCATATTAAAGTCATAAATGAAAAATAAATAATACAAAAAAGCTGTTGCCGAGAAAATTTGACGACTGCCCGCCCGACTGCCCTGGACCATTGTACGCGGTAGCATGTAAATCCACATGCCTAATAGGAAAGACAGTGCGAAGACCAGCGCCGGCCCCGCCTGAGCCAATAGGCCCAGGACATCAGCAGCAGTAAAGACAACAGCGAGAGGGGCACTCCGCCACTTTCGCCACGAAGGAGCGTCAGCGTAGCCAAGCCGGCGACGACATTCCCAAAATGGCAGTAGTAGACGTTAAGTCAGTGGATTCCACAGCAAATGACATAAATAAAGTAGAGACAAATAATAATGATTTTGAATTAATACACACACTGTTAATAATAATTGTTGTTATAATGTGCGCAAATTGTTTTTATAAATTATATAAATTGCACAACAAATGTTTAAAAAAGAAATATATGAGCCAGGCAAATGATCTGGACAAAATTTAATTAAAAAAAAGAGCACTATTAAAAGAGCAATATTAAAACAAATAACAAAAAATTCAAGTTTGTTACTTTAAGAAAGTAAAATAAATTAAACACGATTAAATTAGAAATAAAACAAAAATATATTTAATAAAGTATGGCTACACTAAAGGCAATTAGGGAAGCATATGGTAGAGTTCAGTTTACCCTTATCTTGAAAAGAGATTTCATATGCATATAATAATGGAATGGAACGAATTGTATAAAGAAATAAATAACATAAAAATTGACTTTGATAAATCATATAAGTCACGTACACAGAACAGGCCAATTCAAAGAAAAGCTGTTAAAAACATGCAGAGATACTAGTAAATTGCTTTAATGAAGCACGTAGACTAATACATGGCCAGAAAGAAAAGTTAAATCAAGATCATTGGTCCCAAGTATCAAAATTTTTGATCAGACTACGATCTAATTTAATATCATTTAAATCAAAGTTTAATCTAGACATATCAGTACCAACCATACTTAACTCTATTCTAACAATTGAAACTGGTGATGAACCGGAATCAACAGAACAAGCTAATACTGATCAAATAGATTTAGAAGGGCTTGAGACAAACCTTAAAATAGAAGCGCAGGATTTAAATAACCTTACTATCCCAGCTGTTTTGATGTCAGATCTGGATAATTCTACAGATTCTGATACTTCTTCAAGTATGGTAGAGAACAAACCAGGCAATAATATCAGAATGGCGCAAACCAATATCGATTTCATTAATACAGCATCTAAGCTTATACCAGTTTTTGATGGTAAAGCGGAAAACTTACAGAGTTTTATTGATGCATTACAAATATTGGAATTAATAGCAGCCGAACACGAACAATTAGCAGTTTCTATAATAAAAACAAGAGAGAACGCTATAGTCGAGTTTCCCGACTATCTGATACCCGTTACTCATCTAGTGAAAGTGCGAAGGAGTCTTGAGCACTAACAGTTTTTGGCGGTTTGTGGGCGCTAGAGTGGGCGTGGCAAAAAGTTATTTGGCAAATCGATAGAAATTCACAAGACTAATACAAAAATGAAAAAAGAGAAAGCCAGAAGTTATTCCACTCAGCATGCAGTGAAAGCTATGATTAAAAATTGCACTATCAATAACGTAAAACTTATCATGCAAGCTGGTACCTTCAACACCATGAATGAGGCCGTATCAAAATTTGTAAATTTTTGCACAGAGGCAACCGGACAGCCAAATACTATCCTATATTACAAATATAATTCACAGTGGCGGAAACCGCGGACGCGGAAATTATAGAGGTTATTTTCGCGGTCGCAACAATAATTTCAGTCACAATAATTATAATAACAATTCTCAATACACTAATGGACGAGGCCAATATAGAGAAAACTCAAGAGGCCGTGGTAACTCGAATCGAGGCCACAACTATAATAACCAATATAATGTCAGGTTAGCCAATAATATATCGGAAAACCCGCAAATCCCTTTAAATACTCAACAATAGAAAATGCAAGGGTTCACACCATTAATCTCAGTCAGAACATATTTGTATCATTTAATCATGTGGCTACAGGAAAATAACTAGTCTTTTTAGTAGACACAGGTGCAGACATATCAATAGTTAAAGAAAATTCTGATGTCTTTCATATCATAGAAGACAACTATATTATAGATATAAAAGGAATAAGTCAAGAGGTAACCAAATCCAAGGGGTTAACTTCTATTGAGATACAGACCACTAAATACATAATCCAACACGATTTTCATATCGTGGATTTACAATTCGCGATGGCATATTGGGAATCGATTTTATTAAAAAGTACAACTGTCAATTAGACTTCAAGCCATCTGAAGATTGGCTTATAATCACCCCCAATAACTTAAAAATTTCCAATTTTTGTTCCAATAACATACAGTTGTGGCAACAATTCAATACTTCTGCCAGAAAGATCCCAAGTTATTAGAAAAATACATATTAATTCAAAAGAAGACGGTGTATTAATTCCAAATCAAGAAATTAAGCATGGCATTTACATAGCAAGTACCATAACAACATCTAAAAAGACAAGATAAATAAAAAGATAAAGATATAAGACTACTCAATACAACAAATAAATATCAGGTAGTCAGTACAAATAATATTGCATATGAATCACTTTCGAAGTACGAAGAAATCAAAACTAATCTACACGATAGAAAAAATTCTGTATTACCTCAATTAAAACAAAACTTTCCTCCACAATTCAAATCCCAGCTTTCAAGCTTATGCACCCAATAAAATGATATATTCGAATTGGAATATGAAATAATAAGCACAAATAATTTTTATAAACAAAAGCTGAGATTAAAAGATGATGAACCAGTATATATAAAAAACAAGAGAGAACGCTATAGTCGAGTTCCCCGACTATCTGATACCCGTTACTCAGCTATTCGAAGTGCGAAGGAGAGTCTTGGCGGTTTTGTGGGCGTGCCAAAAAGTTTTTTGGCAAATCGATAGAAATTTACAAGACTAATACAAAAATGAAAAAATATCAAAACATTTTTCATAAGTGTGGGCGTGGCAGCTTTGGGCGGTTTGTGGGCGTTAGAGAGGGCGTGCCAAAAATTTTTTTTGCAAATCGTTTAAAATTTATAAGACTAATATAAAAATGAAAAAATATCGAAACATTTTTTAAAAGTGTGGGCGTGGCAGTTTTGGGCGGTTTGTGGCCGTTAGAGTGGACGTGGCAACTTGCGCTGCGTCTATGCCCCTGGAGTCTGTAGGCTTAATCTCAACTTTCTAGCTTTTGTAGTTCCTGAGATCTCGACGTTCATACGGACGGACAGATGGACGGACAGACGGACGGACAGACGGACATATCCAAATCGACTCGGCTACTGATCCTGATCAAGAATATATATAATTTATACGGTCGGAAACGCTTCCTTCTTCCTGTTACATACTTTTCAACGAATCTAGTATACCCTTTTACTCTACGAGTAACGGTTATAATTATGGAAGCCCACACAGTCAGGTGAACGAAATACAGAAACAAGTTGGAAAATTGATCAACGACGGGATTGTCGAACCATCGGTACATGAATATAATAGCCCATTATTACTTGTCCCTAAAAAACCATCTCCAGGTTCAGAACAAAAGAAATGGCGATTAATAATTGACTATCGTCAAATTAATAAAAAATTACTGTCCGATAAATTTCCACTCCCAAGAATTGATGATATTTTGCATCAACTTGGACGAGCAAAGTATTTTTCATGTCTTGACTTAATGTCAGGATTTCATCAAATTGAACTTGATGATAGTTCAAGAGATATAACTTCCTTTTCAACGAGCAATGGCTCGTATCGCTTCACGCGACTACCTTTCGGACTAAAACTAGCTCCTAATTCATTTCAGAGAATGATGACTAAAGCTTTCCCTGGATTAGAACCTTCACAAGCATTCCTTTATATGGATGACTTAATAGTTATAGGTTGTTCCGAATAACATATGCTTAAAAACTTAACAGACGTTTTTGAGAAATGTAGGAAATACAATTTAAAGTTACATCCAGAAAAATGCTAATTTTTATGCATGAGGTGACTTTTCTCGGTCATAAATGCACAGATAGAGGAATACTTCCGGATGACAAGAAATATGATGTCATTATGAATTACCCTACACCGCACAATGCGGACAGCGCTAGACGTTTCATAGCATTTTGTAATTATTATAGAATTTTTATTATTATAGAAATTTCATTAAAAAATTTCGCCGAATATTCACGGCACATAACAAGATTATGTAAAAAGAATGTTCCTTTCGAATGCACAGATGAATGCCAAAATGCATTCCAATATTTAAAAACAAAACTCATGGAACTAACTTTGCTACAATATCCTGATTTCAGCAAAGAGTTCTGTATAATAACTGATGCAAATAAGCAAGCGTGCGGAGCGGTTTTAACTCAAACCCATAACGGACTCCAACTTCCCATTGCATACGCATCAAGAGCTTTCAGTAAAGGAGAAAGTAATATATGTACAACTGAACAGGAATTAGCTGCAATTCACTGGGCAATATAACATTTCCGACCATATATTTATGGAAAACACTTTACAATCTAAACAAATCACAGACCATTAATATATCTTTTCTCAATGATCAATCTGAGTTCAAAACTGACACGTATGAGGCTAGAATTAGAAGAGTATGATTTCACAGTCGAATATTTAAAGGGAAAAGACAATCATGTAGCTGATGCGTTATGAAGAATAACCATTAAAGACCTACAAAACATTACAGGAAATATATTGAAAGTCACTACTAGATACCAAAATATACAGAAAATCCGCGCGGATAACAAAGAAATAGAATTGCCTACGCAATCTATAGAGAAAGCTTCTAAGCACAACGTATATGAAGTCATAAACAATGACGAAGAACGTAAAGTAGTGACCTTGCATGTAAAACATACGCTATTTAAGCATGGTAGAAAAATTACTGCAAGATACGATGTTAGCGATTTATATACCAATTGAATCCTAGACTTAGGTCAATTTTTCCAAAGGCTTGAAATGCAAGCCGGTGTAAACAAAATCAGCCAACTCAAAATGGCACTGTGGGAGTAGTGCTACTGTTAAGAGTAGCGCTACTCAACCCGGAGACCCTTAAAGAAAAACAAAAAGAGAAAGAAGCCAACTGTCTAAATTCCATGACGATCCAATTCAAGGAGGTCATTGCAAAAACCTTGGCCAAGGTCAAAAGATATTATTTTTGGAAAGGTATGACTCGAGATATTACTGAGTACATACAAAAATGTCAAAAATGCCAAAAAGCTAAAATAACCAAACACAGTAAGACCCCATTGATACTAACTGATACGCCAATAAATGCTTTCGACAGAGTGATAGTAGACACTATTGGTCCACTACCAAAATCAGAAAATGGCAATGAATATGCAGTCACTCTAATATGTGACCTAACTAAATATTTAGGTGCCATACCAATTCCAAATAAAAACGCGAGCACTGTCGCTAAAGCAATTTTTGAATCATTTATATTATGAAGACGTTCATTACGGACATGGGAACAGAATATAAAAATTCAATTATAAATGATTTATGCAAATACCTAGAAATTAAAAATATAACATCTACGGCACACCACCACCAGACAGTTGGAACAATAGAACGTAGTCATAGAACTTTCAATGAATACATACGATCCTATATATCGGTTGATAAAACTGATTGGGACGTATGGCTTCAATATTTCGTTTTCTGTTTCAACACTACCCCCTCAGTGGCACATAATTACTGTCCATATGAGTTAGTATTTGGTAAAACAATTTATTAGTATAGATAATATAGAGACCATATATAATTTAGATGACTATGCTAAGGAAAGTAAATACAGATTAGAAGTAGCATACCAAAAAGCCAGATTAATAATAGAAGAAAATAAAAAAAATAATAAAATATTATATGATCAGAAAATAAACAACATAGATATATCAGTAGGTGATAAAGTCTTAAAAACAAACGGTACATAAGGATAGGTTAAAATTGTTTATTTCATAATTGAAATTAGTATGGCCATGCTATTGATACTTACGTCTTTGCATTTGATTACTATTTGTAATTTAATATATTATATATAAGAAAAATACATAAAAAAAATTTTAAAAAATAGAAAAACAAAAAAAAAATTATTTAAAAAAAAATATATTCCTCTGGTTATTAAAAATTAACCTTTTAAGTAAAACCTTATAAAACAACTCCATAATATTACGTTGTTTTTCAAATGGAGGGAGGTGTAGTATGCGCACATATCGAATACCCACTGTACTACCCAATAGTACAGATACACACTGTAACACTTTGTTGCAATGTTTATGGAAATATTCCACTTCAAGTGCGTGTGATATTTGATCACCCACTCATGCACATGCGTCATAAATGCAGGATCAGCATTTATGCTGACCACTTGTGAGCGCACATAACGTAAGGAAGAATGTTAAAATCAGATTCAACTGAACGTTGGAAGCGGCAACTTCGCTGCTTTCAACAGTAATAAAGAAACACTGAAAACGTAAAAGCAAGAGGCCTTCTTCATTTCTACAGCATAGATAACTTTATATACAGGTTTGAAGCTTCGACCAATCAGACACTAGAAGGAAATTTTGAAGTCCTCGCCAGTAACGCTAGCCTATTATTCGATGGAGAGAGTCCTGCAATGGGATGTCCTCTGTCAGACGTTAAGAAAGTAGTTTAGAGATTCCTGTTTCGATGTGAACATCCGGAAGACAATTCGCGACAGAAAAAAAAAAAAAGAGCTTCGATGCATTTTACGATGCCACATTTACATGGATGGATGGGTTGGAATTGCCGTTATCAGAGAAATCCGTTTCCTAAAAGACATCTAACAGAATTATTCTTACCAAAAGTCAACACCATATCGGAAGCAAGTTGCCAAACTAATAGAGGATCTGCCGATGCTGTTGAGTTGGCTTATCTTTGCTCTTGTTGCAAGTGTCAACTAAACCTGAAAGAAAACATATAGCCGCGGCAGCCGTTGTGTCGCACGAGGAACTCAAAGCGAATGAGAGACTATTGGAGCTTTTTTACAACGCCATTTACAAACGCCATTTGTTATAAGCAAATGGATAATCGTCCATATGCTGAAGTCCGTATTCTGGATCGCGTTGTGTTAGGGCTCTTAGACACTGGGGCAGCCATGAGCGTTTTAGGGGGAATTAAGCTAAGCAGATTATAGAAAGTAAAATACCTTTAAAGCGATGAAAGTCTGCAGCGTGCACTGCCGATGGTAAGAGACGAGAAATAATGGGACGATTTAAAACACAAATTACAGGGTACAAATTACCAGGTCACGCGTACCTTTACCGCATTTCCATATATATTCCAAAGAAGATTCGCTAGAGTTTTTTTGGAATAAGGCCCTCGATGTAATGAATAGACAGAATGAGAAGAATCAGGAAGCTTATAATCTTAGATCAAGGGATGTTTCATACGTAAGGGGCCAAAAAGTGTTTCTTAGGAATTTCAATCAGTCATTTTCACGCCGGATATAATGCCAAGTTAGGGGCTGCTTACCTAAAAGCACGGGTGCGTATGAAGATAACTAATTCCTATTGTGATTTAGAGGACTGACAGGGTAACTACATTGAGAGGTTCCATGCCAAAGACCTGAAGCAGTGATATAAGCTACCACATGTTCGGGTGTAATCATCTTTGAAGGTATTACCACCAAATTCTGATCTTAGGGGGGGAAATTTGTAACTGGCCATTTTAGTGAGGTGGGGTTCAAAAGGGTTGATAGGGTAATTTTCCATTTTGGCAGCCATCCGACGCAGTTGTGTGTAAATAACCAGATTTTCAAGGAAACATAGAGATCAATGTGTAAAAGTGAAGAAATAATTAGTTGCTCGTGTTGATGGTCTAAAGTACAAGAAAAGGAACATAGATTTTGTTTGCAAAGCATTGGGTCCGGATTTGGGGTATGTGAAAAAAAAAATACTCTAACAACAACCTACCCGATTATTGGAAAAGGCCTGTTTTATGATGCCGTGGTCATCCTGTCGTGCCTTTTTATGTGCGGCTCTTTGGAAGATGAGCACGTTCTGAGCCCACGGTGGCGAGTTTCCCAATGTCTGTAAATGGGACAAAATTGGAGAGGCCGTCCAGGTCTACCAAAGTGAGAATGGTTTGAAAGGGCTTTCAGGTCTACCCATGTGAGAATGGTTTGAGGGCCCTTTTAGGTCTACCAAAGTGAGAATGGTTTGATAGGCCTTTTAGGCTTTTTTTACCAATTAATGAGACGCTTGGGTCGGTAAACCGAACCGAAAATATACTGTGATCAGTAAAGGCTACGATAGTTAGTTAACGCTGGTTTACCCGTCTCCTCTTGAGTCCTTTACCGATCGCCGGCTGTACTGAATGCCTTTCGGAGGGCTGTGTTCCGCTTTATATAGGGGCTTGGCGAGGTGGGGTGTGCCCCACTTTTCTCGACTTATTGTAACCACTTTATTGTGCCCGATCCACTTTTTGGTGAGTGTGCCGTACCGGGCGCGCGTGCACGGCTTGTTTGAATTACAGTATTAATTTTGGCACATGTTCCCATTTAGTTTGCTTCTTCGAAGGGCGCTTCTGCAATTCTTGTCAGCATTTTCCCTGCGGCATTCAGTTGCGATACTTTGTATCTTGGACAATACTCGTACCTTATCACAAACATCTTCACGTAGTCAGAAGTATCTGTCTCTTACTCTCTAATGCAATTCTTGTCAGCATTTTCCCTGCGGCACTCAGTTGCGATACTTTGTATCTTGGACAATACTCGTACCTTATCACAAACATCTTCAACTTTTCAATGTTTGGAAGGTTCCTAAATGGCTCGCCTCCACCGTGCTTTGGTTTTCAGCCAGCACTCGCAGCATTTCCTCCTTCACACATAGCTTCCAAGGTTGTTGGTCTCTTCGCTTCCCATTTACCTTGTAAAGTCTACCATCCTCTATCTGGAATTCATCGTTGTAGTTTTTAGTTTCCACTTCTGAATGTTTCTGTCTCCACCATTTTTTCGTACTGACTATATTTAACTGGATCTCGGGTGTCCTTACATAACGCGTCAGCCACCGCGATTAACTTTCCCTTTCGGTACTGTACCTCGAACTGGAACGGCTGCATCTTGTCATCCTCCCTAAGGGGCTCTCTATCAAATTTAACCACTTAAGTGCCATGTGGTCTGTTATTACTACGAACCGGTAACCTTCCAAGTACATTTTATACTTGTTTATTCCCCAATATATTGCCAAGAATTCCTTTTCTGTCGCACTGTAGTTCCGTTCCACCTTACTCAGTTTCCTGCTTGTATAGGAGATTACATGCTCTCCGTCCGCCCCATCTTAGGTCAGCACCGCTCCTATCCGTAGATCTCTAGCATCCGTCTGTAGCTTCAACTGGTGTGTAAAATCGGGGCACGCCGATAGTAGTAGTTGGCGCTGGTATGTCCTGATTCGCTGACACCTTTTTCCATTGCCCTGTTGCAATTTTCTGAACACCTCCAGCAGTTTTTCTAAGTGCTCCTTTTTATTCCGCCCGATGACGACAATATCGTCCAAGTATGCGAACGCTAACGGTTCTATTTCGGGTCCTATGATCGTGTCCAGTGCTCTCTGAAATGTTGCCGGTGCTGTAGTTAGTCCAAATGGCATCACTTTCCACTGAAAAGACCGCGTCCGGGTACTGTGAATGCTGTGTACTGTCGGCTTTCTTTCTCCATTGGAATCTGCCAGACATCAGATCGATTGTGCTTAAGAATGTTGCCTTCCCTTGTTGTTCCAGGATAAAGTTCATTCTTGGCACGCGATTGGCGTCCTTTTCTGTCTCATCGTTCAACAATCTTTAGTCTATGCACATTCTTCGTGTTTGTTCTTCTTTACTAGAACAACCGGTGCACTGTATGGACGGTTCTGTTAGCTCCAACGCTAGTAGTTCGTCTACCTAGTCGTTGATGATTGCCTGGTGTAACGGGTTCCTCGGTTTAAACCTTTGTTTTGTCGGCTTGTCGTCTTTTAGGTATATCTTATGTGTTGTGATATTTCAACAACCTATATTTAATAACAACCTGCATTCACTCAAATACTCGCTAGTGCATTTATATGAATGTCTGTACCGCTTTCTCCGATGGTTTTTCCTTCTCACCGTCAGTCGGTACGTCTTCAGGGTTTTCATTGCTCTCCTCGTTATCTGCCGTTGTGATTTCCAGCTCCAGTTCGCCACACCGTAATGTGCTGTTGCTAGGAAGTCCATCTCCAGAAGTATCCCTCCTGATACGTGTCAGTACCATGAACGATATTTGATAAGAGCTCTCCCCCGAACCGAATTTCCGCTGTAAACTTTCCTACGGTCTTTTGCTTTGACCCATTGTCCAGCGTTATCTCCGATCGGGATCCGCACCATTTGCCCTGTTTCCTGAGGTCCATGTACTTGCTCAAGCTTATCGCAATCCGTGACGTTCCTTTGTCCACCACTCCCTTGCCAGTTTCCTTCCTACTCTTATCATGGCTATTATTTGGAATCCATGGCAACTCAACTGTTCCCCCATTGCTGGCTCTTGTGTAGCCGTCTGAGCCGTCAGCTTTATCTGCTTCCTGCGTTTACCGATCCCGCTCTGCAGCATTCTGTCGTTTTCCTGCCGTTCCTTCCACAGACCCAGCAGAACAGCCTCGGCGGGCCACAGGTTTGTACCGCGTGACCTGTTCCGCCACACCGCATGCAGACGTTTGGTCGTAGATGCTGTTGACGTTGCTGCTCGACTATGGTTTGGTTCTCGGAGGCCTCTATATCCTCCACTTTAACTGTGTTAGCGCCTCGAATCCCGTTTTGCGCGTGTATAGTTTTATCTCGCTTCTGCAGTTCCTGTAGATCCAGTCGAGTTTTCCATCCTACGATAGTATGGTCAACAGCATCAGTTTTCACAATCTCATTGCATACTTCCATACCGGTTCCGTTTCCCGTTGTCGTAGTTGCTTGATCTGCATTTCTAAATGTTTCTCGTATCTCGGTGGCAAAAAGTATTCCAGGGGTTCTGGTAGCTGCGCCCAGCTGTTTATCTTGGATGGCGTGGTATTCCACTAATCTCTCTCAACTGCTTCCAGGATAAACGGCATCGTCTGGACGAGCTGGTCTTTCCGGATCCCGTAACCGGTGGCCATTGCTCCATCTTGCTTAGGAACTCTAACGGGTTGCTCGACCCTTGAAACCGGATACCCCAGTTTCGTACCCGGTCTACGATTTCCGTTTCGACTTTCCGCTCCATCCGCTCCTTCGTGTCCTTTTCCTTGTCCTTTTGCCCTTTCTGCTCCGCCGCCTCCGTTGCTACTATTTCTGGTGTCGAATTGCGCGCTGGACTTCTGTCCTTTTTGTATTTACACGTTTGCTCTGTTTAACCGTTCTCTTCGCAATTGCTGCCAATAACCGTCTTAATTCCTAGTTTCTCCACCAATCCGAACTCGTCTGCGTATCCTGTTAGTTCGTTCTTCGTTGCCAGGTAAGCCCAGCTCGACACTCCTCTCTCGGAGTCAGTTCTCTTGCAACCCCTTCACCTGTCTCGGGTGCCACTGTGACGATCTGTCAGTGCTCGGATGGTTCAGGGATGGCCAGGATTCGTCTCAGGAATTTATATTTGGTTCAGGTGAGGTTCCTGTAAGAAAATCCGACCCAGTCCCAGAGGAGAAGACGAGTTGATTATGGGGTAATTGGTTATCGGATTTTAGTTCGTGGGTAGTTTATAAGTTTAAAATATTCCTCAAGGCGGCGGCTGTCTTCGTGATGGATCTGAATGCCGTTCGTCCCCGTGGTCGTCCTGCCGTGCCCATTGATGTGCGGCTTGCCGGAAGATGCGCGCAACTCCCGAGGTGCCTTCTGGGCTTTTCCCAATGTCTGTTCAAAGTGAGAATGGTTTGAGAGGCCTTTCATTTTACCCACATTATTGTGCCCGATCCACTTTTTGGTCAGTGAGACCGTTCCTTTTTAATTTAAATGTCTTATGTTTACTTTATGTGTGTTATATCTGTTTTACTTCATGGTTTGTCATTTTTTTTATAAACTTCTGTTATGTTTCTTCAATATTTTTTCTTACATATATTTATGATTATTTTATTTTAATGTGGGCATTCTGCGGTACATGCTGTGGGTCAAGGACGGCTAGCCAGTCATCTTCAAGTAGGATTTTTCCTCAGATGCCCAAAGGTCGCACCATACGTTCCAGCTGAGTTGGAATGCACAAAC
Organism: Drosophila teissieri; assembly: GCF_016746235.2. NCBI lineage: Eukaryota > Metazoa > Arthropoda > Insecta > Diptera > Drosophilidae > Drosophila > Drosophila teissieri. Next base: position 25,468,063 of record NC_053029.1, on the reverse strand, counting down.
AAACGAAATATCAACAAAATCTACATGTGAACGACTAACAACAGACTCAATTTTCTCTATGACGCAGGCTTTGTGTGTATTGTTTTTTTTGTATTTTTGTGTGTGTTGTAACGAACTGTTTTCTTAGTTTCTGCTCGCTACGAATTGCAACGGCTAGCTCAGAGAGTTCGTTTGTTCGTCCCATCAAACTTATGATTTGTGTGATTGCCCAACCAAAAGGAAGACAGAGTTTCAGATTTAAACCACCTTTATTCAGTGACACGCGTCGTTGCTCCTTTGCCGTCCTTCCTTCGTCGTCCTGCGTCGCTTTCGATGGCGGATCCGTACCGGCTCGCCTGGGGCTAAGGATGTTATGGTGACAGGGTTAATCGTCCGTGAGATAAGCTAGCGCTCCTCCCGAACCACCTTTGCGACCACTGACTCCACCGTCCCTTTCTGACCACGCTAGGTCCTGGTGCTCGCTTGTCCTTCGCTGGTCCTTGCTTGCGGATATCCTCTCTGGATGCTCGCTTGACGCACTTGTACTTTCGCTGACTTTCCGTGTACTCCGCGTATCTTTCCCGATCGAAGGGCTGCGCGAAGGGCTGTATGACCCTTCGCGCACTTTCTTATTGACTGTCTGCCCGTGTGGCGTACTTTCTCGCTGACTATCCTAATATGACTATCCTAATGACTAATAGTCTTATTGACTAACCCGAGCTGCGCCTGCGCCATCTCCCGTTATTTCCCTTATTGCACACGGCTCGCTCGGGTACAAGGTCCAAAACACGTCCCGTTAGTTCACGGTGCGTCCTCTTTGTGCTTGTCCAAAGTCCGTTCGACCTTTGTGCCCTTGGCTGGCTTGAGTCCAAGGTCCAGCGCGGTACCGTTATTTTACGGTGCGTCCTCTTTGTGCTTGTTCAACGTCCATACCGTTACCGTACGACCTCTGCGCCCTTGGCCGGTTCGATTCCAAGGTCCAGCGCGGTACCGTTATTTCACGGTCTCTCCGCTTTGCCGGGGTCCAAGGTCCCGTTTGACCTGACCGCCCTTGACTCCTCCCGCATTCCAGCCGTCTTCTCCGTTGCTAGGCCGATCTCCTGCACCCAGATTTGTGGGGAGTTTTAAGACTCCTCACAATGTTTTTGTAAAAACAAGAGCTTTTCCTTGAGTAAAAATGATAAGTCGGATGGTGCTAGTTTAATAGTTAAATTTTAATGACAATTCTTGATTATTTCTCCTCACTTAAACTCCTCGTGGCTATATCTTCAACATCAATTTTTCATCTGTTTTTGTTCTATTCTCTCTTTTTTCTAATTCCTATCTGCCACTCGTTCGCTAGTACGAGTTGGCAGCCTAGCGCAACAGCTGTTATGTTAACATCATTCAAAAAGCGCGGAATTCAAATATACAAGATTATTCTAATTGGGTTTTGACCCAACATACCGGCCCCCTAGAAAGTATGCGATTGACTTTCAAGAGACAGGTAATAAGGCGAGTTTCCGTATAAGGCGGCGGATGATTCCCTTGGCAGTGCGTACGTCGGTTACACGCACGATGTTGTCCGCTCCTGCGATCGTGCTGACTATGCGCCCAAGAAGCCACCGTTGTGGTGGAAGATTATCCTCGTGAACGATGACCATGTCGTTTTTTTTTTTTTTTTTTTTTTTCGCGCGAGTCCCACGGCCACACCTCCCGCCCAACCGACCGAGGGGCGCTGCCGTGTATCGTACGGCTCGAATCGCGGGAAGATAGACGCGATATAGAAGACAGTAAAGGACGAGGAAATATATGTATGCTAGTAGTAATATCTAAGAATTCGTTAAGTATGTTAGTATTGATCGCTTTAGAAACGGCAGAGAGTCAGAATTAGAGATAATAGGATAGAATCTATTATAGTCAGAACATAATACTCTGTAGGGATCATGCAACTCATAGTTAGATCTACAATGATTTAAAATTAAAGGTACGTAATATCTAGTAAATCTGCTTGGAACAGTGAAGTTTAGCCGACTAACCAAGTCGGGACTATCGACTTCACCACGAATAAGGTTAAAAATAAAGACTGTTCCAAGCATCGTTCTACGGTTAGCTAAGGAGGGTAAGTTAATTAACATTAATCTACTCGAATAAGGAGGTAATCTACGGTATGCATCCCAATTAAGGCGCCGTAAGGCAAAAAGTAAGAAGTTCTTTTGAACCGATTCAATGCGGTCCGAGTAAACTTCATATTGTGGACTCCAAACAGGTGATCCATACTCGAGGATCGGACGGACTAGAGAAATAAATAAGGTTTTGGTCATGTAAGGATCATCAAATTCCTTTGACCACCGTTTTATAAAACCAAGCACACCCCTGGCCTTATTGACAATAGACGAAATATGGTCTGAAAATTTAAGTTTAGGGTCCAGAAGAACACCAAGATCATCAACATGTGTTATTCTGTCCAAAGAGCACCCACTTAAAGTGTAAGTTGCGTGCATTGAGTTGGCACGACAAAAGGTCATAACTTTACACTTAGAGCCATTTAAGTTTAATACGTTATCACGGCACCATGTTTGAAAGCAATCTAGATCGGATTGTAAGTCCAAATGGCGAGAAATGTCCTTATATTGCAAGCATAATTTTACATCATCAGCGTACATAAGTACACGTGAATGATTTATTATTAAGGGAAGGTCGTTAATAAATAAGGTAAAAAGGAGCGGACCTAGGTGGCTCCCTTGTGGGACGCCGGATGCGACTCGGAGAATACAAGAAAGAGAATTTTTAAAGAGGACCCGTTGCGTCCTGCCATTCAGATAACTTAGTATCCAATTTAGGAGATCAACAGGGAAACCTAATAAATCAAGTTTTTTTATTAAAAGTGAATGATTAACAGAGTCGAATGCTTTACTAAAATCCGTATAAATGACATCTGTTTGAAGATTATTTTGAAAACCCTGTACTACGAAGGAGGTTAGCTCCAGAAGGTTAGTAGTTGTCGATCTGCGTTTCATGAAACCATGCTGACATGGTGAAATAATTGACCTACAAAGGTAGCAGACAATTTGGAGATTCCTCTGTAATTGCTTGCATCCGATTTGCTACCTTTTTTATGGAGAGGGATCACAAAGGACTCCTTCCATATTTGGGGGAACTGTGTAGATTCTAGAGATAAGTTAAACAGTTTTAGTAGAGGTTTGCACAAGGCTTCCGCACAGAATCTAAGCACACAGCCAGGAATTCCGTCGGGACCTGGAGAATAGACAGGCTTAACTCGCTGAAGATCATAAAGCAGTGAGCTTTCGTTTAAAGTGGGACAGAATATTAAATTTGACTTTGATACCGCGTAAGAGTAAGGTCGTACGGAATGAGGTAACGTAGAATATGTGGTTTGAAAAAACTTGGCAAATAGATCGGCTATTGCCTGATCCGATGTTACCGAAGTATTTTCAAAAAATAGCGAGGAAGGGTAACTAGTTGTTTTGCGCTTAGTGTTAACGAAATTATAAAACTGTTTGGGATCCTGTGCGAACTGGAACTTACAACGGTTTAAATAATTCTTATAACACTGAGCATTAAGCACGGTAAAATTTAACCGAGCACTTACATATTTAGAAAATATAGATTGAGAACCGGTATTTTTAAATTTTATATAAAGTCTGGACTTAACATTTCTTAGGTGTGTCAACTCTTTATTAAACCAAGGAGGTTTGTTAGAAGTAGACGGATAGTACATCGGAACACAAGAGTTGAAAAATGATTTAATTGCAGCATAAAAAATATCTATGGCATCGGCCATTATGTTGCAAGAATATAGATCGGACCAATTAAAGCCAGATATAAAAAGATTTAACCTCTGAAAGTTTGCCTTACGAAAACAACGAATTCGTTTGGTTGACTTTTCTGGCCTCTCTTTTATTACGGTACCTGAGTCAATTGTCACCTCGAAAGTTGGATGGTATGGATCTTCTGGTTGACTAAGAGGTGCTACTCTAGTCAGAGACACACTTTCAGGACTTGAAACAAAACATAGATCCAATAAACGACCAAGAGAATTTCGAATATAATTAACTTGCGACAACGATATGTCAAGCAAGCCGTCAATAAAGTCATGCTGTGCTATAGGCAGGAGAATATTTGACTGTTCCTCTGTGGACCACTTAGTGCCTGGTATATTAAAGTCACCTAGGACAACTAGTTGGTCCCTATCGGACAGTCTGTTTGCAACGGATTGGATAGCGGACAAATGGTTAATATATTCAGGAAATTCAGAAGACGGCGGAATGTACGAGCACGTAATATAAACATAGCTATCAGAAAATGACAACTTTACGCATAAGAATTCTATGTTACGGAACTCGTCAAAAAGAACCTCCTCTGACGTGAGGGTAGACCCAACAGCAATTAGGACTCCACCTCCCCGCCTGGAGGGACGATCATGCCTGTATACTGTGTACATACCTGGGAGAACTTCGGAGTTAAGTATCTCCGGTTTTAACCAAGTCTCTGTAAACACAATAACATGGGATGCAAAGGAAAGACTATTAGAATACAAATTAGTTAGCTTACTACACAAGCCTCTTACATTTTGATAACAGATAGTGAGACTAGATTTTAGTTTTTTGAAGATAAAGAAGTAGAAGTAGTAGAGGAGGATGGGGCAGTGATCTGGCCACTTGTGGGAAGTTTAATTCGTTGACAGCCAAATTTTGTGAAGTCTTTGACCAGGTTGTGCGAACTTGGAGCTCGTTGATGTACTCGTGGCTCCAGCGACTCCAGATGTGATGTTTGAGTGCGCTGACCCTTTTCCATCGATCCAACTTGTCCAGGTTGTCGTCGATTGGTGGAAGTTCCGGTAGTGCTCGGAGTGCGTCACCCACTAAGAAGTGGCCAGGCGTGAGAGCGGCCAAGTCGTTTGGGTCTGATGAGAGCGGCGTTAACGGGCGAGAGTTCAGGATCGCCTCGACGTCAGCAGCTGCAGTGGCTAACTCCTCGAAGGTTAACCTGGTGTCTCGAAGAGTGCGATTGAGTAGTCCCTTGACACTTTTTACTGCAGCTTCCCATATGCCCCCGAAGTGTGGAGCCCTGGGTGGAATGAAGTGGAAGTTAATGAACTCTGAGCGACAGAAATAGTGGATTGTTTTTGTTGTTTCGTCTTTAAACAGAAACTGCTTCAACGATTCGAGCTTGTTGTTAGCTCCTGCGAAATTTGTAGCGTTGTCACAGAATATGTGCGAGGGAAGTCCGCGTCGGGCAATAAAACGCTTTAGTGATGCAATGAAGCTATCCGTCGTGAGATCCGATACCACTTCGACATGTATCGCCTTCGTGGCAAAGCAAACGAAGACGGCTAGGTAGGCCTTGGTAGGCGGCTTACCCCGGATGCGCAAATAGACGTTGATTGGTCCGCAAAAGTCTATTCCGCATCTTGAAAATGGTCTAGATGGTGTGATTCGCTCTTTAGGCAGTTGGCCCATTAGCTGCCTTTCGAGAGTTGGTCGATAGCGGCGACAATGTATACATGAGCGAACGACTTGTCGCGCCAAGTCCCTTGCATTCACTATCCAGAACTGTTTTCTAATTAAAGCGACGAGCGTCCGTGGCCCGGCGTGATAGTTCTGTAGATGAAGATGGCGAGCGAACTGTGACACAAATGGATCCTAAGCTGGGAGCAGCACAGGATGCTTTTGGGTTTCTGGGTAGTCTGCTAGCTCCAGGCGCCCTCCGACCTTTAGCATTTGGAAGCCATCTGTAACCTGGAGGAAGAGACTAAGATTTTTAAGGTTAGTGCGAATCGGATGGCCCTTCAGGACCGAGAACATCTCTTGAGCGAAGTGAATAGTTTGAATATTCCAGACGAAGCAATGTAGCGCCCGCATCAGTTCTGCTGGCGTCGGCGACGGTGATTGGAATGGCGTTAGTTTACGGCAGCGCTGAGTAAATCTGTACATCCAAGCGATAACTAGTAGGCAGCGATGATGCGAACTGATCTTGTAGATTCCTTCAAGCAGTAGATTACTAGTCGTGTGTACGGCAAAGGCTGATTTTCTCTTCTCCAGTTGGACAGTTTCCATATCAATGTCACTGTTGTCTCGACTGTCCTTTGGCCAATGTTGATGATCTTGGCCTAGGAACTCAGGTCCCTCGAACCTTATCGATTGTTCCAACTCGGTGATAGTGCAGCCCCTGGACAAGATATCAGCCGGGTTGCAGTGAGTAGGAACATGTCTCCAGTGGCAATCTGACGTGAGTTCTTGAATTTCGGCAATTCGATTGCCGACAAAGGTTGATAAGGTGGCCGAGTGTTGGCGATTCCAATGTAGAACAATTTGAGAATCGCACCATAAGAACGAAGTCGCCTTTCTGTCAGCGAAGATTCTAATGATTTTTTTGTAGAGCTGTGCTAACAAATGTGCTCCACACAGTTATAATTTCGGCAGAGATAGCTTCTTGGTGGGAGCAACTCTGGACTTCGATGTGATTAGCTGTACCTTGGTCAGCCCATCTGATCCGATTGTGCGAGCGTAGATGCAGCATCCATACGCTCGAATGGAGGCGTCACAAAAGCCGTGTATTTGAAAGGTATGTATCGCTGATTGGAGGCAATATCGTGGTATTGCTACAGACTCCAACGACGAAAGCGATGCAAGCAGGGACATCCAAGCTGTATGAATGCCTTGGGGTACTGACTCGTCCCAATGTAGTTTTAGGAGCCACAGCTCCTGGAGGATAATTTTTGACACTATGATGATGGGAGTAACTAATCCCAACGGATCAAACAGCGAAGAGGCTATGGACAAAATCGAGCGCTTGGTGACGTGGTCCGAATCGAATCTTGGCGAGAACGAGAACATGAATGTGTCCCGTACTTGGTCCCATTTTAGGCCAAGCGTGCTGGTTAGCATTTCGTCGTCCAACTGCAAATGTTTGACTGTAGCGTCATCGACAAACTTGCAGTGATTTGAATGCCATTTTGCGAGTTCTAATTGGCCATCCTGTAGAATCGCTGTAACTTCCCTTTTGATTTGATGTAGCTCCTCTACCGTATCCGCTCCACCTAGGAAGTCATCCACATAGAAAGACGATTTGATGGCTTTAGCTCCAATCTCCAATTTGTCCATGAATTTGTCGACTAGATATGACAAACTGCGGATGGCTAGATACGGTGCAGCCGCTGTGCCATAAGTTACAGTATTCAATTCGAAGGTGCTCAATGGTTGCGATGGCGACGTTCTCCAAAGAATGTATTGGAATCTGCGATCCTCGGCAAACATGTTGACTTGGCGGAACATCTTGACCACATCAGCAGTGATGGCATAGCGATGTATCCGAAAACGCAGGAGTAGTGTATAAAGATCTGGCTGAATGGTCGGTCCGACCATCAGAATGTCGTTGAGCGATTTCTGGGACGTCGTCTTGCAAGATGCGTCGAAAACCACTCTGGGCTTTGCTGATGTGCTATTAGGCTTGAGCACGCAGTGGTGCGGAATATAATAATGCGGAGTGTTTAACTGTGGATGGCTCACGGGACTCATGTGTCCCAGATTTTGAAACTCCTGCATAAATTCAACATATTTGGCCCCTACCTCAGGCCTTTTGCATAGGCTGCGTTCGAGGGAGAGGAATCTCCTTTTGGCAATGTCGAATGAGGCTCCGAGAACGGGAGGTTCATCTTTAAATGGAAGTCGTACTTCCAATCGACCATCTGAATTACGTCGTACCGTTTTGGTGTAGAACTCCTCACAGTTTCGCTGCTCTGGCGTAAGTGTGATCTCAGGAGGCTCCACATGATCGATGCGCCATAGCCGTTCCATTTTTTGGTCAATTTCTGTTAATGCGATAGATGAGTACTGATGGAGTGTTCTGGGATGAGCTCGACATCGACCAGACACTATCCATCCAAGTAGTGTTTTTTGTAGTACGTGCAGATCCTTTCCTAATTTAACTTGGCCGACTGCCAATATATCGAAGAAGGTTTCCGTCCCCAAAAGCAGATCGATCCGACGAGACTTGTTGAAGCTCTCGTCAGCAAGAGATGAGTGCTGCGGAAGGTTCCACGCAGAAATGTCAATTTCCGATTCTGGATGATTGGCGATGTGGGATGTCACGCAAAAATCAAGGAGCAACTCGAATCCATTGTGCCTCGACTTGATATTGGTGGTTGCATGGTGTTTAATTCGCGTTTGTGTCTCACCAATGCTACGAATCTCGAGATTGAGCTTGCTCCGTGGCAGTCGAAGTCTTTGGGCAAACTCCTCGGATATGAAATTCACCTGAGAACATGAATCCAGAAGCGCTCTTCCTATTTTGTAGCTTCCAGATGTATCCTTGACCAGAATCAGTGCCGTGGCCAGAATGACACAGTCGGAACGAGACTCCGTGTGAGTATGCGCGACTGCGTCCGAAACTTGTACAGGCTCCGCTTGAGGGAGTGGCAAGGGAGCTGCGGCCGATCCTGGCGATGGCCGATGAAGCAGCGAGTGATGCGGTAGTGCACATGAGTGGCACCTCCGCGTCGACGGGCAGTTGGCTACAAGATGACCCCTGCCAAGGCAATTAATGCATAGCTTGTGGCGCTTTACTGCATTGAGGCGATTATCTAGGGCGAGATTGATTAGTTCTGGGCATATAAAGGTCTTGTGGTCTGTCTGTGAACAGATGTTACAAGTTTGTGTGGTGCAATTGAAGGACAGACTTGCCTGATTCCTCTGCGAGCGCGACCTATGGCCAACTGGTTGACTCATAGGGGCTTCAGCAGGAGGCTTCTTATCCGATTCCAAATATTGACAATGACGTTCAACGACTCCAACGCATTTGTCCCACGAAGGCAACGTAGTGTAGTCCAGCGACTCATTCCACTTCCTCTTAGTCTCCTGGTCCACTTTGCCCATAACTATGGAGATGAGCATGGCCTCGCAAATCTGTGGCTCGGTGCTCAACGAACGCAACGAGTTGTATAATGCGGATGCATTATCGATTAGGCTGCGCAACTGCTGACCATTTGACTTGGCGACAGTTGGCAATGCGAAGAGTGACGATATGTTATCCAAAAATACGAGAGTCGGGTTGTCATAGCGCTGCTTTAAGCGGTCCAGAGCCTTTGTGTAGTTGTCTGCGGTCACCTGGAAAGCTCGAACCGTTTTAAGGGCTGGTCCTCGAAGACAGTTTAATAACTGGTTGAACTTCTCGGTCTTAGACATGGATGGCTGGTGGCCAATAACTTGGTTAAACGACAAGATAAAGTTTTGGTACTCGCAGTATTTGCCGTCAAATGTCGGCAATGGTAAGCGCGGGAGCTTAACTGCAGATGTGTGCCCAAAATTAACCGTAGATTCATGAATGCCGGTGCTGTTAGCGTCTGGTCCAAGTTGCTCCTGAACGCAAACCTTGGCGTGGATAAACAGTTCCTCTATTTCGAAGCGAGTATTGCGCTGGCTCCATCTGCTCTATGGCTTCCTGGGTAGATAAAGCAAGTTTAAAATACGATTCCAAAATCGACAAACGGCAAGATAATTCCAACGGAGATAAATTCAAACCAGGTTCCACTGATTTGCTCATACGTGTAAGGTTTTTTCGAGCACTCGTTCGTTGAGCTTTAAGTTGCTCCAGCGAAGACATTTTTGCAGATGTTTGTTTACTTTATTTAATTTCGATCTGGCAATTCCTTGCTTGACAAGGTCTGTGAGAGCGAGCGAGACGACGAGATGTAGTGGAAAATTTTCGCTCGCCAAGCCTAGAGTGCAACCTAGAGTGTTGCGACAGAATGAGGTTATGTATGGGGGTGCTCCTGGGGGCAATATGTATAGATGGAGGACCGAGATGTCGACTCCAACTATGGCGATGACACTTGGAGGATGTCCAACGATGTCCAATGATGCGGCGGGAGACCCTTGAATATAGCCGGCAGCTGCGCTGCATGTAGTTGTGCGCAAATGCACTAGCGAAAATCCTATGCGGACGCTGGGTAGACCGGCAGCGAACGCGATGCGCGAATGTACGAGAGTTTGGCAGGGCAAAGGTCGTAAATGCGCGTGCGAGACTTAGAGCAAAGTAAAAATGGGGGTAAACGTAACCACAATCATCACCAAAATTAACTAAAACGTAGCACAAGTCCTGTCACGGTCGCCAAAATGTAAAAACAAGAGCTTTTTCTTGAGTATAAATGATAAGTCGGATGGTGCTAGTTTAATAGTTAAATTTTAATGACAATTCTTGATTATTTCTCCTCACTTAAACTCCTCGTGGCTATATCTTCAACTTCAATTTTTCATCTGTTTTTGTTCTATTCTCTCTTTTTTCTAATTCCTATCTGCCACTCGTTCGCTAGTACGAGTTGGCAGCCTAGCGCAACAGCTGTTATGTTAACATCATTCAAAAAGCCCGGAATTCAAATATACAAGATTATTCTAATTGGGTTTTGACCCAACAGTTTTAATGGCATTTTGTGGAGCCAATAGAGATTAATAATTAAATAAATGATTACACACACATACATATACATCACAGAATTTTGAGATTAATTCAGGACTGGCACATTGAATAAATAACAAAATAAATAAATAAATTAAATATATAAATAGGGCCAATAAATAAATATGTAAATGTATGTAAGTGGGCCAATCCAGGAAGCTTATAAAGAAATTATCAACCGAAGTAATACAATAAACTTTATTAAAAAATATCAAGTCGTATGCAGAATTTAATGAGATAATTCTTAAGTCCCATGCAAAGCTATTGCATCCAGGAATCCAAAAAACTAAGAAATTATTTAGCGAGAAATACTTTTTTCCAAATAGCCAATTACTAATTCAGAACATTATAAACGAATGCCAAGTTTGTAATCTAGCAAAACTTATTACGGCTAAAAGCAAACACTAAATGGAATGGCGCATTTCCGAACGAAGGATTAAAAGAATGGTTAGAAACAGAAGGAGTAAAACTGCAGCTAAATACCACAAAAACCGAGGTAGCAGATATAGAAATGAATATACTTATGAAAAATGTATATATATGAAAAATTCTGAGATATAACTGAGCAAAATAGAATCTATACTTTATACTAAAAGTCACAAAAAAGTCATGACACCCCGGGACAAACTCCCGCTCACATATTTTTATAGGCAGGACAGCCCACCTTAAATATACAGGACGCAAAAAGAAATAAGATAGAACAAGAGGGAACGCTACAGTCGAGTTCCCCGACTATCTGATACCCGTTACTTAGCTAATGGAAGTGCAAAGAAAAATTTCAACACTGACCGTTTTTGGCGATTTGTGGGATTGGCAAACATTTTTTAGCAAATCGAGAGCAATTTACAAGACTAACAAAAATGTGAAAAAATATCAAAACATTTTTCAAAAGTGCGGGCGTGGCAGTTTTGGGCGGTTTGTGGACTTTAGGGTGGGCGTGGCAAAAAGTTTTTCTGCAGATCGATACAAATTTACAATACAAATAAAAAAAAGATAAAATATTACATTTTTAAAAAGTCTGGGCGTGGCAGTTTTGGGCGATTTGTGGGCGTTAGAGTGGGCGTGGCAACATAACAACTTGCGCTGCGTCTATGTCAGTGGAGTCTGGATGCTGAATCTGAAAAGATTTACGAGATATCGTAAAGGCCCCTTCAGAAAGGAAAATTAGAGAATCGTTACAAATTAAATATAAACAGCGTACAGAAGGTTTCCCCAGATCATTACGAGATAACCAATAGAGGTAGAGCTACAAAATACCATGACCTCAGTTTAAGAAAGCATCGACACCGACTACGGATACCTCCTATTCTCGGAAAAACCTGTAAAGTTCCCTTCAGAATATGAGCATCACTGCCTCCGTAATAATCTAACCTTAATTAATAGTCCAACTCATTACTACAATAATAAAATGACCAATTATACATCCATTCCCCAAATAAAAATCCTACATATCAAACTGCTCCCTGTAGCAAGACGCCCAGCGAAAGACAAACGTCCCACCCCACCCTTTCCTCAAGCTGGTGCGGACGGACACGGATAGGTCTGCTCAGTGTACGCGGACTGACGGTAGCTAACCGCTGCGGTTCCCAAGGCAATCGCCTGGTGAAACAACAAACACGTCAAACCCACGTCTGCTCTGGCGTCTCACGGACGCACCATTCGACACAGTCGACCACAATTCACAATTCACCACAATTCAATGCACCACAATTCCCGCCGCGAACTTGGGTCCTTGTTAGGTTTGGGCCCGCATCTTATACGCTTTCGGACTCGCCTGGCTCACGCCAGGGTCTGGTCTGGTCGCAGTGTAGTCAGGCGTCTCAACAAAACCGTGCATCGTCCTAATGGACCTCACCTACCTGTGTCTCAATTCGGAAACTTTCCTCGTTGCTTTGCGTTGTTCTCTTTTATCCTCCTTCTCCTTGACTGTCCAGCCTCCTGCGTTCAGTCTGCTTTTAGCGGTTATTATTTATTGTCTCCAGTCTCCGGATCCAAAGTCCACGGTTTTAACGATGGGCTGGTCCAAAGCCCAGCTTGATACCGTTGCTCTTCTTATCCTGGCACATCGACGCTTACTGTTGTCTTGCTGTCCTGCTCTGGTTCGTGCCCTCTCACTGTCGCTCTCCATACTCTCTCCCTCCAAACAGCTTTTCTCCAAACTTTTTTTCTTCCAGTTCCGTTTCTCAGAACTCGCTACGGACTCCGTTTCTGCAAACTCTCTTTCTGCCACTCCTCGGTTTCGCACTGCCGTTACTACGTGTTGATTTGTTGCGTAACTGGCAACAGGTAGGCCCTTTAATAGCAATTGACATCTGCATTTGTGCGGAGTCTTTACTCCACACATTCTTCCCTTTCCTCGGGAGACAATAAATTCGTTCTTGCCGTCCTCGTTGAACACTCCTGAGATCCCGTCGGCGCTCACAGCTTTGTCTTTCTTCTATTGAATTTTGACGCCGACTCTTTTTCCGTGAAGCCACTCCTTGCTTCGCTCTTCTTCCAGTATGCCGTATTCCTGTTCTTCCGTCATCTGGTCACACTACCTTCTGTCGATTGATTGTTGCCACGTTCCGATTATTTCCGTTCGTGCGGCGTTGCCACTCGATGACCTTAGTATTTTTGCAGTGTGACCAATCCTGTGCCGATAGTTTCGATACTTTTGCCCATCGATCGACACGCCTTGTGATCGAGGCGCTCCTTCCCTAAGCGTTGATGACTATAAACAAAACAAAAACAAAATGATTGCCAGTAAGTTTGATTATAAAAGAAAATATTTTATCTTCGTTTATCCTTGACTTTTTCTTCCCTGCAGCCTCATTCTGCATGCCTTGGGTACCGCTTTACTGCCCCTCCTCTTTCCTCGGGTGTATGTGGGTTCCTTTGGTTCGGTGAGTGCATTACTCCTCCGTACCCCGCTTACTTGTGGCATCCCCTTGTTGACCCCGGCTTCGGCCTGAAGCTTAAATGGGCGCCTCTGCTGCTTTCATTTGGAAAACTTTGAGTGTACCGGACATTAGTTAAGTGATCCTGATGTCCGCGTGAAAGAAAAAGTATTCCAGTATTGCAGCTTTGCTCGCTGCATGTTCCCGTTGACTCTCGCCTTGGTCAGACGTTGAAACGGGAGTCGTGTTGCGTCCGTTCCCGGGTCCTGCCACTTCTCCATCCCGACAGTGGTGATCTCCTTTCCCAGGTGGTGGGGCTGTTGACTCTGGCGGTGGCCAGCCGAATAAACAGTCGCCTTCGGGCATGTTCGCGGGACGCAGTATTCCGGCTTGCTCGCGGCGTGTCTCCGTTGACTCCGGCTTTGGCCTGACGCTGAAACGGATGACTTCCTGTTTCCTCCCGTCGGATCCGCATCCTCGTTCTCGCCATCATCCTCCAACAGATCCTGTTGCTTTTGGTCGCTGATGTGTACCGTGCGTTCCTTTCTTTCGATACAAAATCGATACAAAATACAAAATGGCGAATCTTACACTGGCGATAAAAAATCCACAATCTGGTACGGCCCATTGAACCTCGGAGACAGTTTGGCCGCCAATCCCTCGGCCGCTTTCGACAAATGGTGCTCTTTGGCCCGCACCACGTCACCAATCCTTGGCTTCAATTGCCTTCATCGCAGGTTGCACTATCTCAAAAATCTTCTTCATCTTCTCAGCGATTCCTTCAGTCGACTCTGGTAACCTCTCTGAACCTAGCGTTTCTCTATCGTATAGTGCGTTATGTAGTCTTTTTCGCAGGACGGCTTCCCTCAGTTGCCTCGGAACGCAAAGCTTCCAGGTCACCAGGTAAAGGGTGTTGCCTTCCCATACGTAGTCTGGAAACTTTTGAGGTTGTGCTTTTATTTTCTCTCGCATTTCCGTGACCCAGTTTCACTCTGCTTTGGTCTCTGTATCCGGCGTTCTTCGCAGAGTCCTGGTGTCGTGCCCACATAATTGCTAACCACTCCTTCTCTGTTGCTGAGTAGTTCTTCTCGGCTCCGTTTAGGGTCCGGCTAAAGTACGAAAGGACTTTTTCGCCATCTTCTGTATTCTGCGAGAGGATCGCACCTAGCGCGTAGTCGCTGGCGTCTGTTTAAAGGATGAAGGCGGGGCACGCCAGGACTGGGTCTGCGACCAATCTGGCTTTCACCTCCTCAAAGGCTTGCTGGTGGTCCTGTGATCATGTGCACTAGGCAGAGGAGGACGTTGAGGGGCCTTACAATGCGTGCGAAGTAAGAATTGCAGCGTCGGTACCGAGATGCGACTCCAATGCATTGTTTCAGCTCGCGGACCGATGAGGGTGTTTCTAACTGGGCTATGGCTGCTATCTTTTCTGGGTCCGTACCCATCCCTTGGCTTGTGACGCGGTGCTCCAGTTACAGTAGTTCTTGTTTGAAGAATTTAAATTTTTCTGGGCTTATCCTTAGGTTAGCGTTCTTTTGTGTTCCCTGAGGTTTCCTTTCCTCTAAGGTACGAGCAATCACGATAATGTCTTCTTTGTACGTAAAGGCATGTGGCGGACAATCACCTGATCCAGTGCCCTGACCTGCCTGATCCAGTGCCACTCCGCCGATGCGGAGTGTAATACAAACGGCATCACTCGCCGTTGGAACAGCCCTTTCCCTGGAATACCGAGGGCCGTAAACCCCCGACTTGATTTTTCCATAGGTATTTGTCAAAACCCGTCCTGCTTAAGAAGTGCGCTTAGTTGGTCGACGATGTAATTTATTTATTTTTTCGTGGCATTGTGTAGGCTTCCTTTATGGATTTTACGTTTATATGCCTGAAGTCCACGTACGTCCAAATTTTCCCGTTTTTTTCTTACCCATGACTATGGGCGAACTGTACGGGCTCTTCGAGTGCTCGGTAAGTTTTATTTCCAGAAGTTCGTCTACCTTTGCATTACTCTCCCCTTGAATTTTTGGACTCTGCTTAATCGGCTTATCATCCTTTATGGTTATCGTATGTTCGGCTATACATGATGTTCGCTTACGAAGCTTGCTGTTGTCGATCGTGGCCTTGTACGTGTTAACCGCTGCGGATTACTGTTGCTCCTCTTCGATTAAGTTGCCAGTTAGTTTCGATAGCCGGCACCACGTGACGCCGGCTCGCCTCTCTGCAGCTGAAATCGCTGGCCATTTCCCGTTCTGTGGTCCATCCTCAGGTTTCGGTAGCCTCTTGCCCAATTGTCATGTCCACCGCACCTGGGACATGCTTCCTGCGAGTTGGGAGTTACCTCCGGGTGTCGTTTCATTGTGTCTCTGGGCAGTGACTGGCGGCCTCCATAGGGCTGTCTCCTGAACTCTACCGGGTTAGATTGCGCGTCGTACGTGGACTCATGGGAGCTAACGGCAGTGGTCCCCAAGGCAATCGCCTGGTGAAACAACAACACGTCAAACCCACGTCTGGCCCAAGTACCACGCCTTCTCGATTCTCACGGACGCAATCGCCTGGTTCCCGTACGTAATCTCCTACACAGTCGACCGGGTCTTCACAACAATTTCCACCGTGCACTTGGGTCCTTGTTGGGTTTGGGCCCGCCTGTTATACGCTTTCGGCCTCGCCTGGCTAACGCCAGAGTCTAGACTGGACTCGCGGGGTAGCAAGGCGTCTCAACCTACTTCGTCTTAATGGACCTTAGATACCTGTGTCCCAATGCAAAGACTTCATCGTCCCGAACGTCTCGACGTAGCGATCTTGCTCCTTGCTGACTATCCGGGATGTAGCCCCCTTGCTGATTTCGTTGCTTCGCGTTTTTCACTTGTATCCTTGTTTCCCTGGACTGTCCAGCCTCCTGCGTTCAGAGTTCTTATGTAGGCCTTCTTAAACGGGTTTTTCTTATTGTCTCCAGTGTTTTTTTTGCCTTTTTTTTGGCAGAAATTCGAAATGTTGACCTATCTTCACTAAATTTGGTTTGTGTTACTCTTTAATTCCCCCAAGATGACCCACAAAGTTTCCATAGCTGCCATATAAACGATCGTGCCGATATGCCATAAAAATATTTACCATACCAAAGAAAACGATTTTTTTTCTATATTTAAGTATTAACCAATGAAATACAACATTCATTTAAATTATTCTGACGATTTCTTTTAGATATATGCTGCCTAACTGCATTCTCAGAGCGACTATTGTTGCTCCAAATGTCTTGCAGCTCTGCATTCCCAAACAAATATTCAACTACAAAAACGTGATTTTTTCAAAAAGGAACAAAAGGAGCATATGAGCATATTGTATAATATTATACACATGTTAGTTAATAACTTGCCGTTAAAATTCTTTTAAAGTGGTTTGCCATACACAGCAACATTAGTTAAGTTGGCTGTAAAAACGGCACATAAACAAAACACGATAAAACTACACAAAAACATATAACATACACACAAATTTTAGTGAACTACAAATCTGCATACCTGTGCTACTGTTTTTCAGAACAACACTTTAAACATTTTTAATTCTCTGAGGAAATATAAACCACAAATGTTTCAAAATGATTTGCCGCCAATTTTGTCTTACGCATGTTATCGACAATCAGCTATCTTTGAGAGGTTGACGATAAGCCTGTGTTGCATATAAAAGTAAAAATCGACTTTTTTTATCTAATTAGACTATCCTAAAAATAAAAAAACCATAAATTGTTTTATTCCGTTAAAATTTTTTTTTGACTTTCTGCCAAAAAAAACACAAAAAAACCAGTGTGCAGTCTCCGGATCCGAAGTCCACGGTTTTACCGTTTGCAAGGTCTAAACTGCAGCTTGATACTGTTGCTCTCCTTAACGTGGCACGTCGACGCTTACTGTTGTCTTGCTGTCCTGCTCTGGTTTGTGCCCTCTCACTATAGCTCTCCATGTTCTCTCCCTCCAAACAGCATTTATTCAAACTCTCTTTCTACCAGTTCCCTTTCTAAAAACTCGTTACGGATTCCGTTTCTCCAAACTCTCTTTCCGAGACTTCTCGGTTTCGCGCTACCGTTACTACGCGTTGATTTGTTGCGTAACTGCATTTGTAAACTGCAATGTAAAACAAGAGAGAACGCTATAATCGAATTTCGGACTATTTTACACCTGTTACTCAGGTAGTGGAAGTGCGAGGGAGAAATTTCAGCACTGACAGTCTTTTTGCGGTTTGGCCAAAATTTTTTGCAAGTCGATAGAAATTTACAAGACTAATAAAAAAATGAAAAAATATCAAAACCTTTTTTCAAAGGTGTGGGCGTGCCAGCTTTGGACGGTTATGGACGTTAGACTGGGCGTGGCAAAAAGTTGTTTTGGAAATCGATATAAATTTTCAAGACTAACAAAAAATTGAAAAATATCAAAGCATATTTCAAAAGTGTGGGCGTGGCAGTTTTGGGCGGTTTGTGGGCGTTAAAGTGGGTGTGGCAAAATGGGTCAACAAACTGCGTGTGTCTCTGGAGACTGGTTGTCTCCAGGAATAATATAGGGGAAGCGTTATTTGCTGAAGCTACTCAGCACAGCGCTCAAGAACATAATAAAAAACGAATATTCATAACGAAAAAATCGTCTTCTAGCTTCAATGCGAACGGTCGTGTTATTTTTCTGCGCTCCGAATTTATTTTTGTTTTGCCAAATCCAGCGGTGGATTTTAACAAATTCTTGAATAATTCAATTTCGTAATCCGTACTAGTTAAAGTTCCGTTCGCTTCGCGAGTGAATCTCTTGTGATTTGCGCATTATTTTAATAAATTAATTCAACCTGTTCTCTTTCTGTCTTTGCGTTTTGTTTACTCTCTCTTTCGTGCGTTGTCCGTAGTGCTGTTTGGTGTTGTTTTTGTAATTAACTGCACGGTGTACCCGCTATCTCGCTCTCCCACACAAAATCCTAAAGTGCAGACTGCGCTCTTGCGGTACATTTTCTGATTTTGTCTTTTGGTACAGTGGTCAAAACCCAATTAAACATGGAAACCAATGTTGTCTGCTTCCATAACAAATGCCGTCAGGTAATAAAGCCTGAGCAGCCAAAAATTACCTGTTGGCTATGTGATAGAATGGTGCACACTAAGTGCGCTGGTTTTAACGGCCGAACAAGTGATGACCAGCTAAAAGCCCTAATCTAAAATACTGTTGTGATATTTGCCTAGGAGTTGCGAATGAAATGCAATTGCACAATTTAATAGCCTCAAGCTATTAGAAGAATCTCCAAAGCGCAAGAAAGCCGCTGGTGGTAGGCTGCCAAAATGGAATGCCCCGCAACCGTCGGCAAGTGATCAACAGTACTCCTCAGCTGATCAGTTGACGATCGCAGCAAAATTGCTTAGATCGGCAGCTAAAAAAGATTCGGAACAATCCGATCAATCCGTTGTGTATGGAGTCCAGCCTGGGATT
Source organism: Drosophila teissieri (assembly GCF_016746235.2). Taxonomy (NCBI): domain Eukaryota; kingdom Metazoa; phylum Arthropoda; class Insecta; order Diptera; family Drosophilidae; genus Drosophila; species Drosophila teissieri. Next base: position 25,449,309 of record NC_053029.1, on the reverse strand, counting down.
GCTACAGATTCCGTTTTGTCCGCACTGGTTTCCCAACCGGTGATTCCACCCGTCCCGAATAGTTTACCACCACAAAGAAATATTGAGTCCGGACTACCGGCACAATTTGGCACTTCAGAAATACAACCTGCAGTGCCAAAACCCCTCTCGGTGGTTCCACTAAAGAAACAAATTTTTGTTTCTCGGCTTTCCCTTGATCAAACATCATCTGATGTATTGTCTTATATACAAGACAAAACAAAAGCCGACAACATAAAAGTGGAAAAATTTAACTTTTCTTACGTTAGGGACATCTTTCAAGATAACTGTCCCTAATGAGCTATTCTCGACCATATGCTCTGGTGATTTTTGGCCGGAAAGTTTGGTTGTAAAAGAGTTCGAAGCTGAGATTAAAAATAGAAAAAAAGGGCCCGTGGGAATTAAACTTCCCACTCGTGGCCAGATCACTGCCCCATCCTCCTCTACTACTTCTTTATCTTCAAAAAACTAAAATCTAGTCTCACTACCTGTTATCAAAATGTAAGAGGCTTGTGTAGTAAGCTAACTAATTTGTATTCTAATAGCCTTTCCTCTGCATCCCATATTATTGTGTTTACAGAGACTTGGTTAAAACCGTTGATACTTAACTCCGAAGTTTTCCCAGGTATGTACACAGTATACAGGCATGATCGTCCCTCCAGGCGGGGAGGTGGAGTCATAATTGCTGTTAGGTCTACCCTCACGTCAGAGGAGGTACTTTTTGACTAGTTCCGTAACTTAGAATTCTTATGCGTAAAGCTGTCATTTTCTGATAGCTATGTTTATTTTACGTGCTCGTACATTCCGCCGTCTTCTGAATTTCCTGAATATATTAAGCATTTGTCCGCTATCCAATCCGTTTCAAATAGACTGTCCGATAGGGACCAACTAGTTGTTCTAGGTGACTTTAATATACCAGGCACTAAATGGTCAACAGGAGAACAGTCGAATATTCTCCTGCCTATAGCACAGCATGACTTTATTGACGGCTTGATCGACATATCGTTGTCGCATGTTAATTATATTCGAAATTCTCTTGGTCGTTTATTGGATCTATGTTTTGTTACAAATCCTGAAAGTGCGTTTCTGACTAGAGTAGCACTTCTTAGTCAACCAGAAGATCCATCCCATCCAACTTCCGAGGTGAAAATCGACACAGGTACCGTAATAAAAGAGAGGCCAGATAAGTCAACCAAACGAATTCATTGTTTTCGTAAGGCAAGTTTTCGGAGGCTAAATCTTTTTATATCTGGCTTTAATTGGTCCGATCTTTATTCTTGCAACATCATGGCCGATGCCATAAAAATTTTTTATACTGCAATTAAACCATTTTTCAACTTTTGTGTTCCGATGTACTATCCGTCTATCTCTAACAAACCTCCTTGGTTTAATAAAGAGTTGACACATCTAAGAAATGTCAAGTCCAGACTTTATATAAAATTTAAAAATGCCGTTTCTCAATCTATATTTTTTTATAATTATGTAAGTCCTCGGTTAAATTTTACCGTGCCTAATGCTCAGTGTTATAAGAATTATTTAAACCGTTGTAAGTCCCAGTTCGCACAGGATCCCAAACAGTTTTATAATTTCGTTAACACTAAGCGCAAATCAAATTCACTATTTTTTGAAAATACTACGGTAACATCGGATCAGGCAAAGCCTGTCTATTCACCAGGTCCCGACGGAATTCCTGGCTGTGTGCTTAGATGCTGTGCGGAAGCCTTGTGCAAACCTCTACTAAAACTGTTTAACTTATCTCTGGAATCTACACAGTTCCCCCATATATGGAAAAAGTGCTTTGTGATCCCTCTTTATAAAAAAGGTAGCAAATCGGATGCAAGCAATTACAGAGGAATCTCCAAATTGTCTGCTATCCCTAAGCTTTTTGAAAACGATATCACTCCTCATTTGCAGCACCTTTTTAGGTCAATTATATCACCATGTCAGCATGGGTTCATGAAACGCAGATCAACAACTACTAACCTTCTTGAACTAACCTCCTTCGTAGTACAGGGCTTCAAAAATAATCTTCAAACTGATGTCATCTATACGGATTTTAGTAAAGCATTCGACTCTGTTAATCATTCACTTTTATTAAAAAACTTGTTTTATTACGTTTCCCTGTTGATCTCCTATGTTGGATTCTAAGTTATCTGAATGGCAAAACGCAACGGGTGCTCTTTAAGAATTCACTTTCTTGTATTCTCCGAGTCACATCCGGTGTCCCACAAGGGAGCCACCTAGGTCCGCTCCTTTTTACCTTATTTCTTAACGACCTTCCCTTATAAGGTCGTAAATCATTCGCGTGTACTAATGTACGCTGATGATGTAAAATTATACTTGCAATATAAGGACATTTCTCGCCATTTGGACATACAATCCGATCTAGATTGCTTTCAAACCTGGTGCCGTGATAACGTATTAAACTTAAATGGCTCGAAGTGTAAAGTTATGACCTTTTGTCGTGTCAACTCAATGGACGCGACTTACACTTTAAGTGGGTGCTCTTTGGACAGAATAACACATGTTGATGATCTTGGTGTTCTTCTGGACCCTAAACTTAAATTTTCAGACCATATTTCGTTTATTGTCAATAGGGCCAGGGGTGTGCTTGGTTTTATAAAACGGTTGTCAAAGGAATTAGATGATCCTTACATGACCAAAACCTTTAAACTTTTTTAATTCTCTGAGGAAATATAAACCACAAATGTTTCAAAATGATTTGCCGCCAATTTTGTCTTACGCATGTTATCGACAATCAGCTATCTTTGAGAGGTTGACGATAAGCCTGTGTTGCATATAAAAGTAAAAATCGACTTTTTTTATCTAATTAGACTATCCTAAAAATAAAAAAACCATAAATTGTTTTATTCCGTTAAAATTTTTTTTTGACTTTCTGCCAAAAAAAACACAAAAAAAACCAGTGTGCAGTCTCCGGATCCAAAGTCCACGGTTTTACCGTTTGCAAGGTCTAAAGTCCAGCTTGATACTGTTGCTCTCCTTAACGTGGCACGTCGACGCTTACTGTTGTCTTGCTGTCCTGCTCTGGTTTGTGCCCTCTCACTATAGCTCTCCATGTTCTCTCCCTCCAAACAGCATTTATTCAAACTCTCTTTCTACCAGTTCCCTTTCTAAAAACTCGTTACGGATTCCGTTTCTCCAAACTCTCTTTCCGAGACTTCTCGGTTTCGCGCTACCGTTACTACGCGTTGATTTGTTGCGTAACTGCATTTGTAAACTGCAATGTAAAACAAGAGAGAACGCTATAATCGAATTTCGGACTATTTTACACCTGTTACTCAGGTAGTGGAAGTGCGAGGGAGAAATTTCAGCACTGACAGTTTTTTGCGGTTTGGCCAAAATTTTTTGCAAGTCGATAGAAATTTACAAGACTAATAAAAAAATGAAAAAATATCAAAACCTTTTTTCAAAGGTGTGGGCGTGCCAGCTTTGGACGGTTATGGACGTTAGACTGGGCGTGGCAAAAAGTTGTTTTGGAAATCAATAGAAATTTTCAAGACTAACAAAAAATTGAAAAATATCAAAGCATATTTCAAAAGTGTGGGCGTGGCAGTTTTGGGCGGTTTGTGGGCGTTAAAGTGGGTGTGGCAAAATGGGTCAACAAACTTGCGCTGCGTGTGTCTCTGGAGACTGGTTGTCTCCAGGATTAATATAGGGGAAGCGTTATTTGCTGAAGCTACGCAGCACAGCGCTCAAGAACATAATAAAAAACGAATATTCATAACGAAAAAATCGTCTTCTAGCTTCAATGCGAACGGTCGTGTTATTTTTCTGCGCTCCGAATTTATTTTTGTTTTGCCAAATCCAGCGGTGGATTTTAACAAATTCTTGAATAATTCAATTTCGTAATCCGTACTAGTTAAAGTTCCGTTCGCTTCGCGAGTGAATCTCTTGTGATTTGCGCATTATTTTAATAAATTAATTCAACCTGTTCTCTTTCTGTCTTTGCGTTTTGTTTACTCTCTCTTTCGTGCGTTGTCCGTAGTGCTGTTTGGTGTTGTTTTTGTAATTAACTGCACGGTGTACCCGCTCTCTCGCTCTCCCACACAAAATCCTAAAGTGCAGACTGCGCTCTTGCGGTACATTTTCTGATTTTGTCTTTTGGTACAGTGGTCAAAACCCAATTAAACATGGAAACCAATGTTGTCTGCTTCCATAACAAATGCCGTCAGGTAATAAAGCCTGAGCAGCCAAAAATTACCTGTTGGCTATGTGATAGAATGGTGCACACTAAGTGCGCTGGTTTTAACGGCCGAACAAGTGATGACCAGCTAAAAGCCCTAATCTAAAATACTGTTGTGATATTTGCCTAGGAGTTGCGAATGAAATGCAATTGCACAATTTAATAGCCTCAAGCTATTAGAAGAATCTCCAAAGCGCAAGAAAGCCGCTGGTGGTAGGCTGCCAAAGGGGAATGCCCCGCAACCGTCGGCAAGTGATCAACAGTACTCCTCAGCTGATCAGTTGACGATCGCAGCAAAATTGCTTAGATCGGCAGCTAAAAAAGATTCGGAACAATCCGATCAATCCGTTGTGTATGGAGTCCAGCCTGGGATTGCTACAGATTCCGTTTTGCCCGCACTGGTTTCCCAACCGGTGATTCCACCCGTCCCGAATAGTTTACCACCACAAAGAAATATTGAGTCCAGACTACCGGCACAATTTGGCACTTCAGAAATACAACCTGCAGTGCCAAAACCCCTCTCGGTGGTTCCACTAAAGAAACAAATTTTTGTTTCTCGGCTTTCCCTTGATCAAACATCATCTGATGTATTGTCTTATATACAAGACAAAACAAAAGCCGACAACATAAAAGTGGAAAAATTTAACTTTTCTTACGTTAGTGACATCTTTCAAGATAGCTGTCCCTAATGAGCTATTCTCGACCATATGTTCTGGTGATTTTTGGCCGGAAAGTTTGGTTGTAAAAGAGTTCGAAGCTGAGATTAAAAATAGAAAAAAAGGGCCCGTGGGAATTAAACTTCCCACTCGTGGCCAGATCACTGCCCCATCCTCCTCTACTACTTCTTTATCTTCAAAAAACTAAAATCTAGTCTCACTACCTGTTATCAAAATGTAAGAGGCTTGTGTAGTAAGCTAACTAATTTGTATTCTAATAGCCTTTCCTCTGCATCCCATATTATTGTGTTTACAGAGACTTGGTTAAAACCGTTGATACTTAACTCCGAAGTTTTCCCAGGTATGTACACAGTAGACAGGCATGATCGTCCCTCCAGGCGGGGAGGGGGAGTCATAATTGCTGTTAGGTCTACCCTCACGTCAGAGGAGGTACTTTTTGACTAGTTCCGTAACTTAGAATTCTTATGCGTAAAGCTGTCATTTTCTGATAGCTATGTTTATTTTACGTGCTCGTACATTCCGCCGTCTTCTGAATTTCCTGAATATATTAAGCATTTGTCCGCTATCCAATCCGTTTCAAATAGACTGTCCGATAGGGACCAACTAGTTGTTCTAGGTGACTTTAATATACCAGGCACTAAATTGTCAACAGGAGAACAGTCGAATATTCTCCTGCCTATAGCACAGCATGACTTTATTGACGGCTTGATCGACATATCGTTGTCGCATGTTAATTATATTCGAAATTCTCTTGGTCGTTTATTGGATCTATGTTTTGTTACAAATCCTGAAAGTGCGTTTCTGACTAGAGTAGCACTTCTTAGTCAACCAGAAGATCCATCCCATCCAACTTCCGAGGTGAAAATCGACACAGGTACCGTAATAAAAGAGAGGCCAGATGAGTCAACCAAACGAATTCATTGTTTTCGTAAGGCAAGTTTTCGGAGGCTAAATCTTTTTATATCTGGCTTTAATTGGTCCGATCTTTATTCTTGCAACATCATGGCCGATGCCATAAACATTTTTTATACTGCAATTAAACCATTTTTCAACTTTTGTGTTCCGATGTACTATCCGTCTATCTCTAACAAACCTCCTTGGTTTAATAAAGAGTTGACACATCTAAGAAATGTCAAGTCCAGACTTTATATAAAATTTAAAAATGCCGTTTCTCAATCTATATTTTCTAATTATGTAAGTCCTCGGTTAAATTTTACCGTGCCTAATGCTCAGTGTTATAAGAATTATTTAAACCGTTGTAAGTCCCAGTTCGCACAGGATCCCAAACAGTTTTATAATTTCGTTAACACTAAGCGCAAATCAAATTCACTATTTTTTGAAAATACTACGGTAACATCGTATCAGGCAATAGCCGATCTATTTGCAAAGTTTTTTCAAACCACATATTCTACGTTACCTCATTCCCAACGGCCTTTCTCTTACGCGGTATCAAAGTCGAATTTAATATTCTGTCCCACTTTAAACGAAAGCTCACTGCTTTATGATCTTCAGCGAGTTAAGCCTGTCTATTCACCAGGTCCCGACGGAATTCCTGGCTGTGTGCTTAGATGCTGTGCGGAAGCCTTGTGCAAACCTCTACTAAAACTGTTTAACTTATCTCTGGAATCTACACAGTTCCCCCATATATGGAAAAAGTGCTTTGTGATCCCTCTTTATAAAAAAGGTAGCAAATCGGATGCAAGCAATTACAGAGGAATCTCCAAATTGTCTGCTATCCCTAAGCTTTTTGAAAACGATATCACTCCTCATTTGCAGCACCTTTTTAGGTCAATTATATCACCATGTCAGCATGGGTTCATGAAACGCAGATCAACAACTACTAACCTTCTTGAACTAACCTCCTTCGTAGTACAGGGCTTCAAAAATAATCTTCAAACTGATGTCATCTATACGGATTTTAGTAAAGCATTCGACTCTGTTAATCATTCACTTTTATTAAAAAAACTTGTTTTATTACGTTTCCCTGTTGATCTCCTATGTTGGATTCTAAGTTATCTGAATGGCAAAACGCAACGGGTGCTCTTTAAGAATTCACTTTCTTGTATTCTCCGAGTCACATCCGGTGTCCCACAAGGGAGCCACCTAGGTCCGCTCCTTTTTACCTTATTTCTTAACGACCTTCCCTTATAAGGTCGTAAATCATTCGCGTGTACTAATGTACGCTGGTGATGTAAAATTATGCTTGCAATATAAGGACATTTCTCGCCATTTGGACATACAATCCGATCTAGATTGCTTTCAAACCTGGTGCCGTGATAACGTATTAAACTTAAATGGCTCGAAGTGTAAAGTTATGACCTTTTGTCGTGTCAACTCAATGGACGCGACTTACACTTTAAGTGGGTGCTCTTTGGACAGAATAACACATGTTGATGTTCTTGGTGTTCTTCTGGACCCTAAACTTAAATTTTCAGACCATATTTCGTTTATTGTCAATAGGGCCAGGGGTGTGCTTGGTTTTATAAAACGGTTGTCAAAGGAATTTGATGATCCTTACATGACCAAAACCTTAGTCCGTGGGACTCGCGCGTAAAAAAAAAAGCCAGTAAATAATTACAACAGACAAGTAATTTTCACTAAAGGAGCAGAAAATGTAAGACACAGGAATTATTATAAAAAACAGATCATCCACATTTCTTATGAAATGCTAACTCATAATAAAGCCAAGCAGTATTTTATAGATTTTTTTGTAAATAAGCCGGTTTTTATTCATAGACAGCGAAGATGATTTCGATACTATACAGGAAGCTCATAAAGATATTATCAACCCCAGTAACAACAAAGGTACTCAACTACTAACTTTATTAAAAAATATTAAGTCATATGCAGAAGTCAAGCAGTTAATCCTTCAGTCCCATGCATCCAGAGAACAGAACACCTAAGAAATTAGCGAAAACTATTTTTTTTCAAATAGCCAATTACTATTTCAGAACATTATAAACGAATGCCAAGTGTGAAAACTAACAAATTCAGAGCATAGAAATACCAAAGTTCCATTTAACAATACTTGAGCTGCATAAACATATATTCAACTAAGGACTGGCTAGATTGCAAGAACGCCCTGATGCGCATATTTAATCAGTAAGGAAACCTTTTTACCACGGGACAAACTCTTTTTTATATGCAGGACAGCCCACCTTAAATATACAAGACGCAAAAATAAGATAGAACAATTCAATAAAGACAGGGAAGATTACGATAAACGAGATATCGTAAAGGGCCCCTTCAGAAAGGACTAATAGAAGTAGAGATACAAAATACTATAAAACTCAGTTTAAGAAAGCAAAACAAATCACTAACCTATCTAATTTAACTACCTAATTTACAAAACGAGGATGCAGTATAGGCATTCTTCATCTTATTCTCCTTCTGATAATACCGCGTCACTGCCGAATTCAAATAAATAGAATCGACACCGACTACGAATACCTCCTATTCTTGGAAAAACCCGTAAAAATCACTTCTGAATATGAGCATCACTGCCTCCGTATTAATCTAACCTTAATAAATAGTCTCATTACTTCAATAATAAAACAAGAGAGAACGCTATTGTCGAGATCCCCGACTATCTGATACCCGTTACTCAGTTAGTGGAAGGGAGAAGGAGAGTCTTCAACACTGACAGTTTTTGCGGTTTGTGGGCGTAGCAAAAAGTTTTTTGGCAAATCGATAGAATTTTTTCAAGACTAATACAAAAATGAAAAAATATCAAATTATTTTTTAAAAATGTGGGAGTGGCAGCTTTGGTCGGTTTGTGGGCGTTGAAGTGGGCGTGGGAAAAAGTTTTTTGGCAAACCGATAGAAATTAAGGAAACTTACACAAAAATGAAAAAATATCCAAACATTTTTCAAAAGTGTGGGCGTGGGAGTTTTAGGCGGTTTATGGGCGTTATAGTGAGCGACATGAAACGACAAACTTGCGCTGCTTCTTTGTCTCTGGAATCTTCTTGTTGAATCTCAACTTTCTAGCTTTTATAGTTCCTCAGATCTCGACGTTCATACGGACGGACAGACGGACATGGCCAGATCGACTCGGCTATTGATCCTGATCGAGAATATATATACTTTATATGGTCGGAAACGCTTCCTTCTGCCTGTTACATACTTTTCAACGAATCTAGTATACCTAGTACATGCTCTACGAGTAACAGGTATAATAAGTCAACAATAGAAGTTCATGTTACGAATCCAACAGCACTACCCCGACTAAATTAATCGACTCCAGTAGAAGCATAAGCTTCTCTCTTAAGGGAGAGGAAGTAACATACCTACAATAACCACAAGGTAGCCTGCTAATCAGCCAGAAGCTATGTCAGCGAATTCCAATGCTGCACTCGCAACCGCTCCACTGTGGCTACAGGCGCAACCAGAAATATTTGCGAATGGATTTCCACAACGTAGAGGGCAGACGTGTAACTCCTGCGCAAAGTGACGAATAAATGTGTTCGGGTCTTCTATTACACTGGCCGCAATATTTTCTTCAGTGCGCACTTTGGGAAGTCTATTCGGCGACCGAAGGTCCTAAAGAGTGAATAGGGTGCAAAATTTCTCCATAGTCTTGTGCATAGTCTGAATTGATGACCGATTATTAGCACCATAAAACGGTCGAAGCAAACGGTGCATTTTCATAAATTGCCAAACCAAACTGAACTTAAAGCATCAGATGTCAGCTGACATCAAAGATGGCCAAACTTAATCCTATTGAATCCTATGAAATATTTAAAAAATTTAAAATAATATATATGTGGGATTGGTCTGGCAAAGCCGAATGACTTACTACCCTTGCTAGTCTAACAACGACGAGGAGAAGCTAACGACGGAACATAACCTTAAAAAGACCAAGCGGAAGAGACCGATTTCGGCGGGAGAACGGAAAAGTCGTGCAAAGAGGGGGTTTTTGCATCGACGAAGTAGAAGCCGTGCCGACCAACGACGCTCTCGTCAATAACCCTGATATGGATCTCGATAAGATATCATCAATATAAGAACCTGAAAAAACACATATATTGCAACTTTGGAAGTAGTTCAATGGCGAAATTCAGAAATGCATTTTTGTAACCGTGACAAGTTGGGCAAAGCTGAAAATCGCCCTTTTAAATGAATTAAAAACACCAACTTACAGTACGCAGTTACATAAGCTCATGTCGGAGAGAAAGATTAAGAAAGGTGAAAGTTTACAGGAATACTTTTCGCACATAAAAGTGTTACCTTCCAGAGGAAACATTTAAAACAGTTCCCTTATTCAATACAGGACGAGGATTCGTGTGAAAACAAACTAGTACACTACAAAGCAAATAAAAAAAACACTTAAAGAAAAGCTTAAGAGCTACGATGTTATTCGGAAAAATCCAAAAGTGAACACAGAAACTCAACAATACCGAACAAATATTCAAAAAAAAACAAAGCCAAGAATTACATAAACGTTACAGAAATGTTAAAAATGTGGTGCCAAGGGGCATACATCGGCAAATTGTGGAAAATAGAGCAAGGGTAGATAACGTTTTCAGTGTAACTGTTTATAAATGAAACCGCTAGTGTAACTGTTTAGTTTATTTTATTAGTAAATTTTAGACACTTGAAATAATTATGTCGACACCGATGCGTACGTTTTTATTGAGAGGCAAAATGTGACTAAACTAAGCTTTCGATCGCCATACGATTATGCTAGCATACTGCTTGCATTGATTTCGCTAATAAGCCCCCCTAAAGCGGCGGACAAAGCATAGTGCTAAGAAATCCTTTCATTGACGAAGAATCCCACTAATTCTTATCTTTGGCATGTTGATTGGCCAGGCGTCTGATGTCATGTAAGGTTTGCTTGCCTCCATGAAATGTGGTTCCGTTGTCCGAATAAAGGTGGGCGATGAATCGGTGAAAGGCTGCGATGAAAGTCTTTGTAGTTAGATCACTAACAACCTCGATATGGAGTGCCTTGTGGTGAGGCACACGAAAATAGAAAACCATGCTTTTCCGATGTGTGGAGTTCGATGAGTTCCTTTGGATTCCTTGATTGCGATCGGTCTAACGTAATCCAGCCCTGTATGTCGAAATCAGCGACTAGCTTGAACTCGAGGAATTGGTAGCTCTCCCATCATCTGGTGCGTAGATTGCTCGGTTCTCCCACCGATTCGCATTATTCCAAAATCATCCAGGAACGGAAAGAATGGATTAGATGCGATTTAGCGTTAAGCTGTTGTCGATTCTCTAGCTGGGCAAAGCACTGCGCCGATATTTGAATTTTTAGCACTCGCAAGGGTCATAAAACTGTTTAAGAATGACCGAATTATTAGGGATTGTTTGTTTTATCGCTCGTCCATCCGATCATATGCTTCCCGATAGTTTTCTTCAGTAACTGGAATATGTTTTATTAATGCTAGCGCGTCTCCGGCAAGGTACGATTTTAAATAATGAAATCGTTAGCAATTCGTCAGGATCGAATTGGAAGCAATCGATCAAATAAACATGTCCGAAAAATGTTTCCAGTCCTCATTATTCCCGGAAAAGTTCGGAAGTTTAATTCGCTCGAATTGAAAATCAACACGGCTTCTCTTGGATATGCCTGCCGCTTAAGCAGTAACCGCAATACTGTTTGAAGTGTCATCCCGTCTTAACTCCTCCAGCCTGTTGCTTAGAATAGCGTGTGTAGCGAAGGTTTTTTTCCTCAGATGCAATCAGTTCGTCGTCAGGGTTCTTGTTGGAGCAGTAGTTCATTGTTAAATATAAATTATATATAAGCTTAGTTATTGTTAAATATGAATTCAATATGAAATGTAAACAAATGAAATGTAAAAAGCTTATCAGTGCACTCAAGCTAGCGTATAGTCGAGTGGTTTAGATTAACCTGATAAGCTTTGCCCTTCGTCGCATTAGAATGTTCGGAATGTTGCTGCTGGATGCGCCCGCGCATTAAGCACTTGGAAACGAACCTCGTCCTCTTCTTCACCATTCGCAGTGGAAATTCCAGCTAGGCATCTAGTCGCCAGTCCCATTGTTAACAAATTTTCTTTGGGAAAACTCTCCCCATTTTTCCTGGGGGAACAGGGACTACGGCTAGCATTTTTATAATTTTCGCGTGTGAAAAAACGAACAAAATAGTGAATTTTTCGTCGTTTCGGCACTTGTTCCGTTTTTTTATTGTTGGCGAAAAAAAACCTAGCTGGTGGAATTCGGCGAATTATTTGGATTTTGCGATTGGACATTTGGAGTGGACAACTAAGGAAAGTTCTTAGAAATTATGCCAAATAATAATCAGCTATACTGGGCCAAAAATTAAAAAATAATAAGCACTACACTTTATGTGTATATTTTGTGCATTAATAATTCTTGGCATTGGTGTTAAATGGGAAAACCAATTTATATCCCAAATAAACCACCACCCCCAAATAAATATAAATATAAAGTGAAATGCCATTGACAAAACTTATGGTGTTAATATTCTGTACAAATTTTGGAAATTTTCTATGCGTGACATACATACGGTCCAACTGAAACCTACATACATATACCCGCACATTGGTTATTTTACCCAATACATACTGTGGCAGTGGCTCTCAAACCTTACATAGTGGATAGTTCCTGCAAAATTAGGCAGTGAACTAAGGCCCAGCCCTACATTTGTATATACTTATGCATTTGCGTGGATTCATATATTCGATTCATATTCGATTTATATGAAGATATTCGGCCTTAGAAAGTTGTATTACATTTTTGGAATTTTTCGGCGGTGTTTGTGTTTAACCCGTACGGGATCCACTTAAATATTTCAAACAGTTTATTGTCAAAATAAAATTAAAATTTTGTGAAGTTTTCGGCATTGCTTTCAACCATAAATACCACACATAAAAACCACATATTTTTTGTATCTCGGGGGTTCTTCTGCACAGTTAACCCTTATATAAACCAATAAAATTTATTGTTTGAAGTTGAATTTATACATCATCCAATTTTTTATATGGGCATCGATTAAAAATTGGTTAAGAGCAAATTTAGTTACGTGTTGCAATGTAAACAAAACCGTTTCATCATTGTTAATCCTTGACATTCTTCCCTGAAGCCTCATTTGGCGTGCCTTGCGGTACTGCTGTACCGCCCCTCGCAGTCTGCATCCGTTGACTCTCGCCTCGGCCTGACGCTAGAACGGCTGCCGAACCTCGTCCGTTCTCAGGTGTTGTCGTTCTCCTGCCTGCCTTCCTTGTTTTCTTCCGATGGACCCGCATCCACGTTCTCGTCATCATTGTCCTTCCGATCCTGCTGCTTTAGGTCGCTGACGTGTACCGTGCGTTCCTTTTTGTTCTTCCGGTGGCGAATCTTACATATCACTGGCGATATGAAATCCACAATTTGGTACGGCCCATCGAACCTCGGAGCTAGTTTGGCCGCAAGCCCTTCAGCTGCTTTTGATAAATGGTGCTTTTTGGCCCACACCACTGGGACACCCTATCCAGGTTCCTCCGCACAATCTCGAAGATCTCTTTCATCTTTTCAGCGTTTCCTTCCGGTGACTCTGGTTGCCTTCCTGTACCTAGCGTTTCTCTGACAAAGAGTTCATTCGGTAATCTTGGCTCGCGGCCCTGTGTCGAAAATGCCGGTGAGTAGCCTGTGGAATCTGACACACTGAAATTTACAGCCAGCATGATTTCGGGCCATCTTTCATCCCAATTCCTCTGGTTCTGTCCGGCAAACTTTGCTATCATTGTCTCACAGTGCGGTTCGCTCTCTCCGTCAAATTCTCCTGCGGGGTGTACGGTACCGCAAACTGCTGCTTTACACCCATGTCGTTGAGGAACTTCTTGAAAGTCCGGCTCGTAAACTGCACGCCGTTGTCCGTAATCACCACCTTCCAAAGGAGGTGGAGTACCAAATCGTGCGACTATGCGTTCCCTGAACGCTTTCTGCAATGTTTCCGCTGTGGCTGTTCGCAAAGGCACCAATTCCGTCCACTTTGAAAACCTGTCGATCAGCACCAACAACATATTGTTTCCATGCTTCGATCTTGGTAGTGGTCCGACGAAATCGGCGCACACTGTCGCCCAGGGCTCTTCCGGGATCTGTGCCAACATCTTTCCCGCCGCCTGCTGCTGATTCGGTTTGAACCTTGCGCAGTCCTCGCATTTCCGAACGTAGGCCTTGCGTCTCTCTGCATTCCTAGCCAATAGTACCGGGCTGCAAGCCGCGCAATGGTCTCCCTACTGCCTACATGACCGGCTGCCGGGGAATCGTGCAGGACAGTTTCCCTCAGCTGCCGCGGAACACATAGCTTCCAGGTCACTACATCTTCGTTTCCTGCTCTGTGCGGAATCTGCCTGTAAAGGGTGCTACCCTCCCATACGTAGTCTGTGAACTTTTGAGGGTTCGCTTTTATCTTCTCTCGAATTTCCGTGATGCATTTTGACTCGGCCTCTGTGTCCTGCGTTCTTCTCAGCATCTCGGATTCAGCTGAAACCGACTATTCTTCTCGAAGGGCTTTCTGTGTTGTTCAGCCACTTCAGTGCCATGTGATCCGTCACTATCCTAAAGTGGTAGCCCTCCAGGTACGGCTTCAGCTTCCGGATAGCCCACACAATTGCCAAGCACTCTTTCTCTGTTGTTGAGTAGTTCTTCTCGGCTCCGTTTAGGGTCCGGCTGGAGTATAAAATGACCTTTTCGCCTTCTTCTGTGTCCTGTGTGAGGATCGCGCCAATTCCGTAGTCACTGGCGTCCGTTTGCAGGATGAACATTTTTCCGAAATCAGGGCACGCCATCAGTAACTAGTCTGGCTTTTACCTCCTCGAAGGCTTGCTGGTGGTCCTGTGACCATGTTCACTTGGTACCCTTGCGGAGGAGGTCGTTGAGTGGCCTTACAATGCGCGCGAAGTCCGGCACGAAACGTCGGTACCAAGATGCGACTCCAAGGTATTGCCTCAGCTCGCGGACCGATGACGGTGGTTCTAGCTGGGCTATGGCCGCTACCTTCTCTGGGTCCGTGCCTATCCCTTGGCTTCTGACGCGGTGCCCTAGGTACAGTAGTTCTTGCTTGAAGAACTGGCATTTCTCCGGGTTTATTCTTAGGTTCGCGCTCTTCAAACGCCGGAACACTTCCCTGAGGTTTCTTTTGTGTTCCTCTAGGGTGCGGCCAATCACGATGATGTCAAATGCATGTGGCGACATTTCCGGTCCAATCACCTGATCCAGGGCCAAACGGCATCACTCTCCATTGGATCAGCCCTTTCCCTGGGACCGTGAAAGCCGTGAAGCCCGGCTTGACTCTTCCAACGGTATTTGCCAATACCCATCCTTGAGGTCCAGGCCGCGCCTCCCGAAGTTGGTCGAGGATTTTATCCGTGGCATCGGGTAGGCATCCTTTATGGATTTCGCGTTTATCTGCCTGAAGTCCACGCAAAGTCTCCATTTTCCCGTTTTCTTCTTCACCATGACTATGGGTGAGCTGTACGCCACCCGTTGTGTCTGCCTCTGGCCGGTATTCGGATTTCATGACGTGAGGAAATTCCACCCCAGCACCAACGCATCCAATATTCCTGGTAATATCAGCAGGCTTATGCTGAGTCGCCTGTTGGCGAACTCCACTCCTATTTCGAGCTTTGCGTTGATTTCGCCGCACATTCCATCTGCCAACCTAACCTGCCGTCGTATCCTTATAATCGCTCCACGGGCAGTCAGCTTGTCCGCCAGCTCTTCGCTTATGAAGCTTGCTGTTGCCCCGGTGTCAATCGTGGCCTTGTACGTGTCCCCACCGTTCGTCACCGCTGCGGACAACTGGTGCTCCTCCTCGATGAATTTTCCAGTTAGTTTGGAGAGGCGTCACCCTGCGACCCCGGCTCGCCTCTCTGCGGCTGGGATCGCTGCCCATTTCCTGCTCTCTGGCAGCATTCCGTACTTCGGATTCCTATTTTTCCTATTTTGCCTCTGTTGTCGGCAGCCTCTTGCCCAATGGTCGTGTCCACCGCACCTGCGACAAGCTTCTTGCGGATTGGCAACATGGGTTGGGTTTTGACCCGAGTTCCCCCCAAGAGTCGTTCCAGTGTGTCTCTGGGTGGTGACTGGCGGCCTCCATAGGGTTGTGTTTTGTAGCCTAGGCTGCACCGGGGTATATTGCGCCCACTGTTTCTGGGTATGCGTGCCCAGATCTCCTGAGTCCTCACACCTTCTACACCTGACGTGTGTTGCGGCCGGGGCTTTGTTGCGGCTGAATTTATGCTCTTCCGCAAAGGGTTCCCGCTCCCTGTGCAATTCCTCGTACTCATCTGCCAGGATCATGAGTGCCTCTAGGTCGTCCACGTGGTAGGATCTCAACGCTATTCGGAGGTCTGGCGTGCAGTTCTCCTTAATGAGCTCCAGCGTTTCCTTTTTCCCATACCCGAGGGGTCTTATCAGGGTCTGCATCTCGACCATGTAGTCCTTGAATGCTTCCCTAAACCCTTGCTTCCTTTGTTTCACCTTGTCCGCGAGTTTCGTAAAGTACCCCCTGGGCAGGAAATACGTTTGAAAGCTTTCTATAAATTCGGCCCAAGTTCTCCAGTGTTTGTTGCTTGATATGTACCATTTCAGAACCTTTCCCTGCATTAATACCGACATGGCTCGGGGAATCATGTTCAGGTCCAAACCGTACGTGTTTGCGGACCACTCCACCTGCTCCAGGAATTCGAGGGGTTTTTCTTCTCCGTCGGAGCGAAAAGACCATTCTCTTAATTTTTTCTCTACTTTTGCGTAGTCCGTCTGGCTGGGCCTGGGTTTTTCTGGACTTGGCCTCCTTTCCCTGCTCGTCTCTCTCCGTTGACCTTCTCGAAACATTTTCTCCATGTTCAGACTTGCGATTAAGTCTTCATCCTCGGGGTTCGTAAGCTTTACGCTTGGACCTGGTCTGTCTGGATATGCTGCCTCCAACTCTGTCCAGACTGCTGCGAGCTTCGGGTCGTTTTCCGTCTCTGCGTAGTACTCCGCTAGGGCCTTTCGCATGTCCTCTGTCCTTCCGGACAGCGATATGTGCGACATATGCGAAATCTTCCTTTTAAGACGGTAGATCCAACTTCTACCCATACTGCTTTATTTATGTATACTGCCGGGATAATCACGTTATTTGGGCGCCAGATGTAACGAACCTATTTTTTTTTGGTCTGCTCGCTACGGAATACGTGCGGCTAGCTCAGTAGATTTTGTGTGTTCGTCCCACCAAATTTATAATATAACGTGATCACCCGGTTACCAGTAAAGACACTTGCAGATTTGTCTCTTGGGTCTTTATTTGTACTTGGTTTACAACGTAATTTGACTGTCCAGACGTCTCTGCTCTTCCGTCGTAGAGTCGGACCCTGGTACTGACGCGGACGCACGTGTGCGGGTGGCGAGATGAAAGGCCAAAGGCTTCGGGAAGCGTCACCGTTCCCAGACTAGGGTGAACAATTGGCGGGCTCTCAAAGGCATACGCCCCGCTAGCCCTTGCTCTGTCCCGACCGGTCCCGCCGGACGCATGTTCAGTTCCTACCGACGCACCGCGCTATCGCCCGGATACGCCGCAGTCCCTGTAGCAATACGCCCAGTGAAAGACGAACGTTCCACCCTACCTTTTCCCTCCTGCCGGTGCGGTCGGACCTGGATGGTCTGCTCGGCGGCCTGGTTTCGCTGTCTCGCCGCTCTCGTCGTCCTGGGTGGCGCGGACCGTCGTTGTTGGGCGCTCGTTACTTGGGCTGAGAATCCCCCAAGGCAAACGCCTGTGGAACAGCAACACGCCAACCCCACGTTTGTTCGGACTGGTGGCGCCGCTACCAAGCCTGCTCGGATCTCCTCCACTGTCCAGCTTCCAGCGTTCGGCCCGCTTATATAGGCCTTCTTTAACGGTTCATCCCTCTGGTCTCCAGTCTCCGGATCCACGGTTTTACCGTTGGCCCGGTCCAAAGTCCAACTTGTACCGTTACTCTCCTTCAAAACTTCTGACTTCAGGCTCAGAGTCTCCAAACTCTCTTTCTCCAGTTTCAGAATCTCCAAACTCTCTTCTCTTAGAGTCTCCAAACTCTCTTTCTCCAGGCTCTGAGTCTCCAAACTCTCTTTCTCCAGTTTCAGAGTCTCCAAACTCTCTTCTCTCAGTTCCGCACTACCGTTACTACGTGTTAATTTGTTGCGTAACTGGCAACGGCAGGCCCTCCTCATGCGATTACTATCCGCATTTGTGCGGAGTTTTAACTCCTCACAGTCTTTTCGAGAGCTTAGTGCATAACGACCCGTCTCTAACAAATATCGAAAAATTCAACCACTTGTTGACATGTCTAACAGACAATGTATTAGAAACTGTCAAGGCGTTTCAACTCTCGGATTTAAATTATGAGAAGGCATTGGCTAGTCTAAAAAATGTTTACGGCAATAAATGCTTGATTTTTTTCGACACAATTTCTCAATTGTTTGACCTTCCTCAAGTATCGAAACCCTCTGCATCAGGCTTGAGGTCTCTTATTGACGAAATATCGGCCCTTTATGCATCACTACAGTCTTTGGGTAGTGATAAGGACATAAATAACGCAATTTTTATTCACATTGTCCAAGGTAGATCGCACTACAAAATCGCGATTTGAGGAAGAGCTAGATTATAACACGCTATCGACATGGTCCGATTGTGCGAGTCAGTTGAATCGAAGATACCAACATTTAGCTGCTGAGAAGTCAACCAAAAGTTAAGAGAAGCCCAGCCAAGCTTCCAATAAGGGATATTCCAAATCCTCCTTCTTATGCACACAGACAGACCGGAATCGAAATGTCGATATTGTTCAGCCACAAATCATAGTTTAGTCAGTTGTCAACCTTTCATGGTTTTATCGGTGATTCCGCGGTTCGATTTTACCAAACACAATCGGTTGTGCATAAATTGTTTAAATCCATGTCATCCAGTGAAGAAGTGCAAAGCAACAAAGTGTCGTGTTTGCTCTAAGCCTCATAACACACTTCTTCACAGATACGGGGTAGAGCATCAACCACTTTCGTCGGGCTCAGTTCCTCAAGTGCATGCCAGGCACAAGCCCGCAAAAGTGGAATTACTGATTGGCGAAGAATCCTTTTTCGATCTTTCGAGCGTAGGCCAAATAAAATTGGGTTCTAAACATCCATTACTTCAGAAAACTGTATTAGGATGGATTGGGAAAGTTTACTCAATGCGCATCGAAGAACCCTCAGGTATGCAGCGTCTTTGGCAATGAAAATATAAGTTCTCTCGACTCTCTGGTGGAACGATTTTGGGAATTGGAACACGTTCCTGAGAGATCGAAGGCTGTTTAGACAGCTGAACAAATTGCTTGCGAGCAGCACTTTGAGCAAACCGTACACCGCTTTTGTCTGGTCGTTTTGAGGTGAAGTTGCCATATAAGAAAGATCCAAGTGTCTTAGGCTTATCCTTCGAATCGACAAAGCGCAGATTTCTTGCATTGGAACGTAAGCTGGCATATAATAGTGGGTTTATGAGAGAGTATCTTAACCTTGAGCACATGTCACTGCTTTCAACACCTCCTCCAGGAAAACACTATTACATTCCACATCAATGTGTCCTGAGACCACAAAGTTGCGAGTTGTTTTTGACCCTTCAAGTAAAACATCGATTTCATGAAATGAGACTCTAATGGTGGGTGCAACTATTCAAAGGAAGCTTTACGCTATTCTGGCAAGATTTCGATTGTACAAATACGCCTTGACGGCTGCTATCTCCAAGATGTATAGGCAAGTTAACATTGCAAATGAAGAAAGGGATTTCCAACTTATCGTCTGGAGAGAAAATTCGACGCAAGCTCTCCCAACCTATCGCCTCAACAATGTCACTTATGGGACAGCCTCTGCTCCGTTTTTGGGCATCCGTTGCCTCTTTGAGCTATCAAAAATTTAAGCTGAGTCACATCCTGTTGCATCAGAGGTTATTTCAAGCGAATTCTATGTCGACGATATGCTCACAGGAACGAACAGTATGAAAGAGTTGGAGGTAATTCGCAGAGATGTTACGAAGGTTTTGGAGTTAGGGGGTTTTCATCTAGCCAAATGGGCAACAAATCACCCAAGTTTTGTGACCAAACAGGGATCAGAAAAATCTCTTTATTTAACACGTCTGAGTCCGTTAAAATGCTTGGGATGAGATGGAACCCTCAGAATGTTGCGTTTCATTATAGCTTGGAGGATTCGTTTCAGTCCTTACCACCAACTAAATGCAACATTTTTTCCGTCACAGCTCGTTAGTTTGACCCTTTGGTATTGTTATGTTCTTTGATTACACAAGCAAAAATCTTGCTTCAGGAACTATGGCGGCAGAAATTAGATTAGGACGAATCGGTTCCCATGTTTTTGCATACCAGTTGGAACGAATTTAAGCAGAATTTTTAGCAATTGACAAGATCTCGATATATCTGTCTGTCTTGCTATGACACTGTTCAAATCCACGGATTTGCTGATGCATCGAGCCACGCCTACGTCTGTAGAATTTATATTCGTACCGCGGATGGGATAATTAGTTTATCAAGACTTCTAACCGCAAAGTCTAGAGTGTCCCCACTTAAAACAAAATCAATCCCAAGGCTCGAGCTGTGCGCAACGCATCTGCTGGCCAAACTATGGTCTCAAGTATCTCCTTTGCTTAACAAATTAGAGTTTGAAAGCATTAACTTCTGGTCGGACTCACAAGTAACATTATATTGGTTAAAAAGGGATCCGTCCACTCTAGCAACATTTGTCGCAAATAGAGAGTCTGATATCCTAGAACTCACAGAGCATTTGGCGTCATGTGCCCACGGAACAGAACCCGGCTGATTTAGTATCGCGTGGAACAAACATAGAAGGTTTGAGGTTTTCTTACTCCGAAATCCAAGCGAGTGGCCTCGGTCACATCAGATTGAAGTGTCAACGGAGTTACAGTTATCTGAGAACAAAAAAAGCGTAGCAGTATGTTCCGTCACAATAAATCAACCGAATGTCTTTATTGAGCTTGTTGGAAGATATTCATCATTTAGTTCATTTCAACGCGAGGTCGTCATTTTGGCTAACGAACTGAAGTTGTCGTTTCTTAGGATGGTCCAAATATTTCAATAGGCGGAGTTCAGTTCAGAATACGTCAAGTTCGAGAAGTCTGAAATTTTAAGCCCACATCTACAACGTTTAAATCCTTTTATACACACCAGCGATTTAGAAGGTGCGACGTTTAACTTAATCTGAGTAGGGGGACGATTGCCAAATGCGCCCATTCCGTATGATGCCAAATTTCCACTATTACTGTCCTCAATGTCAAAATTTGTTTCGCTATTTCTTCGCAACCTGCATCGGACTCACTACCATGCCGATGTCAAGGTGAAAGTTTCACTTTTGAGACAACAGATATGGCTGATCAGTGAGCGAGAAGTATGTACGAAAACTTGCCATAGCTGCGTTCACTGTTTCCGGTATAAACCAGATAATTCGATGAGCCATATAATTCGGCAATTTGCCAGCCGATATGGTCCGAATGGCGCGCCCCTTTCTAGATTGAAAATAAAGACTGTTGCAAGCATCGTTCTACGATAAGCTATGGAGGGTAGAGAGGGTAGGAGGGAGACATTAGTCAATTGGAATAAGGAGGTATTCTAAGGATTACATCCCAATTAGGGCGCCGTAAGGCAACAAGTTAAAAGTTTTTTTGATCCGATTCAATGCGATCCGAGTAAACTTCGTATGAATATGGTTTTGGTCATGTAAGGATCATCAAATTACTTTGCCCACCGCTTTATAAATCCAAGCACACCCCTGGCCTTATTGACAATAGACGAAATATGGTCTGAAAATTAAAGTTTAGAGTCCAGAAGAACACCAAGATGATCAACATGTGTTATTCTGTCTAAAGAGCCCCCACTTAGAGTGTAAATCGCGTGTATTGAGTTGACACGAGAAAAGGTCATAACTTTACACTTCGAGCCGTTTAAGTTTAATAAGTTATCACGGCACCAGGTTTGAAAGCAATCTAGATCGGATTGTAAGTCCAAATGGCGAGATATGTTCTTATAATGAAGGCACAATGCTTTATTATTAAGGGAAGGTCGTTAATAAATAAGGTAAAAAGGAGCGGACCTAGGTGGCTCCCTTGTGGGACACCGGATGTGACTCGGAGAACACAAGAAAGAGAATTTTTAAAGAGCACCCGTTGCGTTTTGCCATTCAGAGAACTTAGAATCCAATTTAGGAGATCAACAGGGAACCTAATAAATCAAGTTTCCTTACTAAAAGTGAATGATCAACAGATTCGAATGCTTTACTAAAATCCGTATATATGACATCTGTTTGAAGATTTTTTTTGAAGCCCTGTACTACGAAGGAGGTTAGCTTCAGAAGGTTAGTAGTTGTTGATCTGCGTTTCATGAACCCATGCTGACATGGAGATATAATTGACTTACAAAGGTGCTGCAAATGAGAAGTGATAACGTTTTCAAAAAGCTTAGGGACAGCAGACAATTTGGAAATTCCTCTGTAATTGCTTGCATCCGATTTGCTGCTTTTTTTATGGAGTGGGATCACAAAGGACTCCTTTCATATATGGGGGCACTGTGAAGATTCCAGAGATAAGTTAAATAGTTTCAGTAGAGGCTTGAACAAGCCTTCCGCACAGAATCTAAGCACACAGCCCGGAATTCCGTCGGGACCTGGCGAATAGACAGGCTTAACGGCTTAAAGCAGTGAGCTTTCGTTTAGAGTGGGACAACATATTAAATTCGGAATGAGGTAACGTAGAATATGTGGTTTGAAAAAACTAACCAAGCAAATAGATCGGCGATCTTGCGCTTTGGAAATTCCTCTAATAGCTTAAAGCTATTGAATTGTGAATCTAGCGCGGAAAGAAGATCATCAGCTCGACGAAAACTTCCGCTAGCCACGCCAAAAATAGGGTTCTGACCACTGTACCAAAACACAAGATCAAAACTTGTAAGCGAGCTGTGAAATGTACCGCAAGAGCGCAGTCTGCACGCTTAGAACATAGGATTTTGTGTGGGAGAGCGAGAGAGCGTGTACACCAAACAGCACTGCGGACAACGCACGAAGGAGAGAGTAAAACAAAACACAAAGACAGAAAGAGAACAGATTGAATTAATTTATTTAAATAATGCACAAATCACAAGAGATTCACTCGCGAAGCGAACGGAACTTTAACTACGCTTTAAAGCTAGAAGACGATGATTACGATGATTATTTGGCCGTTTTTGTGTGCTTTTCGTCAAAGGCTGTTCAAATTGAACTTGTTGACTTATCCACTGACAGCTTCTTATCTGTTTTTAAAAGATTCGTCGTCGGGAGGAGAGGGCTGCCGGAGAAAGTGTACAGCGACAACGCCACGAACTTCGTAGGAGCGTGCAACGTACTGAAGGAGCTGAGCGAAGCGTTTCACCGCAGTCGGGACGAGCTGAAAGGATACGCGGCTTAGAAAGGCGTCGAGTGGTAATTCATGATGCCGAGGTCCCCACACTTCGGAGGACTTTGGGAGCCATCCGTCAAGACAGCCAAACACCGTTTGCGTCGGCAACGCCAACCTCACAGCAGACGAGTTGAGCACCCAACTGATCGAGGTAGAGGCGCTGCTCAACTCTCGTCCGGTCGCGTCGCCGGGCAATGATCCCAACGATGGAGAGGTCCTAACACCCGGAAATCTACTAATAGGGCAGCCTCTGATCACACTGCCGCAAGAATCCGACATTGGAGGAGTTTAGAGCAATGCCAGTTGCGGGTATTTGAGGACGGTTGGTCCAAGGATTACATCGCCAGCACGCACCATTGCAACAAATGGTCGGCGAGGTCGGTAAAGTGCTTGTGGCGGAGGTGCAAACGTCAAGCGCGCCATCCACAAGCTGGAATTGCTGCCAGGGCACACTGCTCATGTCGAGGAGATCAAAGCGCCGAAGGCCTTTGACGAGGCCGGAATGTTGGAGCAGTAGTTTAAGTTTTCATTGTTAAATATAAATTATATATAAGCTTAGTTATTGTTAAATATGAATTCCATATGCAATGTAAACAAACTAAATGTAAACAAATGACATGTAAAAAGCTTATCAGTGCGCTCAAGCTAGCGCATAGTCGAGTGTTTTAGATCAACCTGATAAGCTTTCGCCCTTCGTCGCATTAGAATGTTCGGATGCTGCTCTCTAAAAAGAGTCGTAAAACTGATGTCGAAGCTGCTGGCTGCGCCCGCGCAATAAACACTTGGAAACGAACATCGTCTTCTTCGTACACTGATTGATACCGGAAGTAAATTTAATAAAAAATGCTACCTACAAGAAAGTAGCCAAAGTTAAGAGACCGCAACTTATATCTCGTCGGGCTTGGAAAATCAGACAAAAACAAAAACAAACTATTATGATCGTTGGAGCATAAACTCTCAATAGACGGTGCAGAATTTGTAACAAAGTAGCTCGTCGGATAATCGCATCTTCTGGACGTAGAAATGGTGCTTGGTTAACAGTTTTACATTAAACAGTGAAGAAGGAAAAGTTACAAACAGCAGATCCGAAACTGAGATAAGGTCAATTCTCAAAATTGATTCGAAGATCACGAAACCGTAACAACAGACATTGAACCAACAGCAGTATGTTCCGTAACAATAAATCAACCGAATGTCTTTATTGAGCTTGTTGGAAGATATTAATCATTTAGTTCATTTCAACGCGAGGTCGTCATTTTAGCTAACGAACTGAAGTTGTCGTTTCTTAGGATGGTCCAAATATTTCAATAAGCGGAGTTCAGTTCAAAATACGTCAAGTTCGAGAAGTCTGAAATGTTAAGCCCACATCTACAACGTTTAAATCCTTTTATACACACCAGCGATTTAGAAGGTGCGACGTTTAACTTAATCTGAGTAGGGGGACGATTGCCAAATGCGCTCATTCCGTATGATGCCAAATTTCCACTATTACTGTCCTCAATGTCAAAATTTGTTTCGCTATTTCTTCGCAACCTGCATCGGACTCACTACCATGCCGATGTCAAGGTGAAAGTTTCACTTTTGAGACAACAGATATGGCTGATCAGTGAGCGAGAAGTATGTACGAAAATTTGCCATAGCTGCGTTCACTGTTTCCGGTATAAGCCAGATAATTCGATGAGCCATATAATTCGGCAATTTGCCAGCCGATATGGTCCGAATGGCGCGCCCCTTTCTAAATTGCGGAGTCGATATTTGTGGACCATTTTATGTGTCCTTAAGATTGAAAATAAAGACTGTTGCAAGCATCGTTCTACGATTAGCTAGGGAGGGTAGAGAGGGTAGGAGGGAGACATTAGTCTACTGGAATAAGGAGGTATTCTAAGGTTTGCATCCCAATTAGGGCGCGTAAGGCAACAAGTTAAAAGTTCTTTTGATCCGATTCAATGCGATCCGAGTAAACTTCGTATGAATAAGGTTTTGGTCGCGTAAGGATCATCAAATTACTTTGCCCACCGCTTTATAAATCCAAGCACACCCCTGGCCTTATTGACAATAGACGAAATATGGTCTGAAAATTTAAGTTTAGGGTCCAGAAGAACACCAAAATGATCAACATGTGTTATTCTGTCTCTCTTCAGGGTAGAGAGGGTAGGAGGTAGACATTAGTCTATTGGAATAAGGAGGTATTCTAAGGTTTGCATCCCAATTAGGGCGCCGTAAGGCAACAAGTTAAAAGTTCTTTTGATCCGATTCAATGCGATCCGAGTAAACTTCGTATGAATAAGGTTTTGGTCATGTAAGGATCATCAAATTACTTTGCCCACCGCTTTATAAATCCAAGCACACCCCTGGCCTTATTGACAATAGACGAAATATGGTCTGAATATTTAAGTTTAGGGTCCAGAAGAACACCAAGATGATCAACATGTGTTATTCTGTCTCTCTTCAGGGTAGAGAGGGTAGGAGGGAGACATTAGTCTATTGGAATAAGGAGGTATTCTAAGGTTTGCATCCCAATTAGGGCGCCGTAAGGCAACAAGTTAAAAGTTCTTTTGATCCGATTCAATGCGATCCGAGTAAACTTCGTATGAATAAGGTTTTGGTCATGTAAGGATCATCAAATTACTTTGCCCACCGCTTTATAATTCCAAGCACACACCTGGCCTTATTGACTATAGACGAAATATGGTCTGAAAATTTAAGTTTAGGGTCCAGAAGAACACCAAGATGATCAACATGTGTTATTCTGTCTAAAGAGCACCCACTTAGAGTGTAAATCGCGTGTATTGAGTTGACACGAGAAAGGGTCATAACTTTACACTTCGAGCCATTTCAGTTTAATAAGTTATCAACGCACCAGGTTTGAAAGCAATCTAGATCGGATTGTAAGTCCAAATGGCGAGATATGTCCTTATGATGAAGGCACAATGCTTTATTATTAAGGGAAGGTCGTTAATAAATAAGGTAAAAAGGAGCGGACCTAGGTGGCTCCCTTGTGGGACTCGGAGAACACAAGAAAGAGAATTTTTAAACAGGACCCGTTGCGTTTTGCCATTCCTCTGAATGAACTTAGAATCAACGTGCACCAATTAATTGAATCAACAGAGAAACCTAATAAATCAAGTTTCCTTACTAAAAGTGAATGATTAACAGATTCGAATGCTTTACTAAAATCCGTATAGATGACATCTGTTTGAAGATTTTTTTGAAGCCCTGTACTACGAAGGAGGTTAGCTTCAGAAGGTTAGTAGTTGTTGATCTGCGTTTCATGAACCCATGCTGACGTGGAGATATAATTGACTTACAAAGGTGCTGCAAATGAGAAGTGATAACGTTTTCAAAAAGCTTAGGGACAGCCGACAATTTCGAGATTCCTCTGTAATTGCTTGCATCCGATTTGCTGCTTTTTTTATGGAGTGGGATCACAAAGGACTCCTTTCATATATGGGGGAACTGTGAAGATTCCAGAGATAAGTTAAATAGTTTCAGTAGAGGCTTGAACAAGCCTTCCGCTCAGAATCTAAGCACGCAGTCCGGAGTGGCCTCGGTCACATCAGATTGAAGTGTCAACGGAGTTACAGTTATCTGAGAACAAAAAAAGCGTGGCAGTATGTTCCGTCACAATAAATCAACCGAATGTCTTTATTGAGCTTGTTGGAAGATATTCATCATTTAGTTCATTTCAACGCGAGGTCGTCATTTTAGCTAACGAACTGAAGTTGTCGTTTCTTAGGATGGTCCAAATATTTCAATAAGCGGAGTTCAGTTCAAAATACGTCAAGTTCGAGAAGTCTGAAATTTTAAGCCCACATCTACAACGTTTAAATCCTTTTATACACACCAGCGATTTAGAAGGTGCGACGTTTAACTTAATCTGAGTAGGGGGACGATTGCCAAATGCGCCCATTCCGTATGATGCCAAATTTCCACTATTACTGTCCTCAATGTCAAAATTTGTTTCGCTATTTCTTCGCAACCTGCATCGGACTCACTACCATGCCGATGTCAAGGTGAAAGTTTCACTTTTGAGACAACAGATATGGCTGATCAGTGAGCGAGAAGTATGTACGAAAATTTGCCATAGCTGCGTTCACTGTTTCCGGTATAAACCAGATAATTCGATGAGCCATATAATACGGCAATTTGCCAGCCGATATGGTCCGAATGGCGCGCCCCTTTCTAAATTGCGGAGTCGATTTTTGTGGACCATTTTATGAGTCCTTAAGATTGAAAATAAAGACTGTTGCAAGCATCGTTCTACGATTAGCTAGGGAGGGTAGAGAGGGTAGGAGGGAGACATTAGTCTATTGGAATAAGGAGGTATTCTAAGGTTTGCATCCCAATTAGGGCGCCGTAAGGCAACAAGTTAAAAGTTCTTTTGATCCGATTCAATGCGATCCGAGTAAACTTCGTATGAATAAGGATCATCAAATTACTTTGCCCACCGCTTTATAAATCCAAGCACACCCCTGGCCTTATTGACAATAGACGAAATATGGTCTGAAAATTTAAGTTTAGGGTCCAAAAGAACACCAAAATGATCAACATGTGTTATTCTGTCTCTCTCAGGTAGAGAGGGTAGGAGGGAGACATTAGTCTATTGAATAAGGAGTATTCTAAGGTTTGCATCCCAATTAGGGCGCCGTAAGGCAACAAGTTAAAAGTTCTTTTGATCCGATTCAATGCGATCCGAGTAAACTTCGTATGAATAAGGTTTTGGTCATGTAAGGATCATCAAATTACTTTGCCCACCGCTTTATAATTCCAAGCACACTCCTGGCCTTATTGACTATAGACGAAATATGGTCTTAAAATTTAAGTTTAGGGTCCAGAAGAACACCAAGATGATCAACATGTGTTATTCTGTCTAAAGAGCACCCACTTAGAGTGTAAATCGCGTGTATTGATTTGACACGAGAAAAGGTCATAACTTTACACTTCGAGCCATTTCAGTTTAATAAGTTATCAACGCACCAGGTTTGAAAGCAATCTAGATCGGATTGTAAGTCCAAATGGCGAGATATGTCCATATAATGAAGGCACAATGCTTTATTATTAAGGGAAGGTCGTTAATAAGTAAGGTAAAAAGGAGCGGACCTAGGTGGCTCCCTTGTGGGACTCGGAGAACACAAGAAAGAGAATTTTTAAACAGGACCCGTTGCGTTTTGCCATTCCTCTGAATGAACTTAGAATCAACGTGCACCAATTAATTGAATCAACAGAGAAACCTAATAAATCAAGTTTCCTTACTAAAAGTGAATGATTAACAGATTCGAATGCTTTACTAAAATCCGTATAGATGACATCTGTTTGAAGATTTTTTTGAAGCCCTGTACTACGAAGGAGGTTAGCTTCAGAAGGTTAGTAGTTGTTGATCTGCGTTTCATGAACCCATGCTGACGTGGAGATATAATTGACTTACAAAGGTGCTGCAAATGAGAAGTGATAACGTTTTCAAAAAGCTTAGGGACAGCCGACAATTTCGAGATTCCTCTGTAATTGCTTGCATCCGATTTGCTGCTTTTTTTATGGAGTGGGATCACAAAGGACTCCTTTCATATATGGGGGAACTGTGAAGATTCCAGAGATAAGTTAAATAGTTTCAGTAGAGGCTTGAACAAGCCTTCCGCTCAGAATCTAAGCACGCAGTCCGGAGTGGCCTCGGTCACATCAGATTGAAGTGTCAACGGAGTTACAGTTATCTGAGAACAAAAAAAGCGTGGCAGTATGTTCCGTCACAATAAATCAACCGAATGTCTTTATTGAGCTTGTTGGAAGATATTCATCATTTAGTTCATTTCAACGCGAGGTCGTCATTTTAGCTAACGAACTGAAGTTGTCGTTTCTTAGGATGGTCCAAATATTTCAATAAGCGGAGCTCAGTTCAAAATACGTCAAGTTCGAGAAGTCTGAAATTTTAAGCCCACATCTACAACGTTTAAATCCTTTTATACACACCAGCGATTTAGAAGGTGCGACGTTTAACTTAATCTGAGTAGGGGGACGATTGCCAAATGCGCCCATTCCGTATAATGCCAAATTTCCACTATTACTGTCCTCAATGTCAAAATTTGTTTCGCTATTTCTTCGCAACCTGCATCGGACTCACTACCATGCCGATGTCAAGGTGAAAGTTTCACTTTTGAGACAACAGATATGGCTGATCAGTGAGCGAGAAGTATGTACGAAAATTTGCCATAGCTGCGTTCACTGTTTCCGGTATAAACCAGATAATTCGATGAGCCATATAATTCGGCAATTTGCCAGCCGATATGGTCCGAATGGCGCGCCCCTTTCTAAATTGCGGAGTCGATTTTTGTGGACCATTTTATGTGTCCTTAAGATTGAAAATAAAGACTGTTGCAAGCATCGTTCTACGATTAGCTAGGGAGGGTAGAGAGGGTAGGAGGGAGACATTAGTCTATTGGAATAAGGAGGTATTCTAAGGTTTGCATCCCAATTAGGGCGCCGTAAGGCAACAAGTTAAAAGTTTTTTTGATCCGATTCAATGCGATCCGAGTAAACTTCGTATGAATATGGTTTTGGTCATGTAAGGATCATCAAATTACTTTGCCCACCGCTTTATAAATCCAAGCACACCCCTGGCCTTATTGACAATAGACGAAATATGGTCTGAAAATTAAAGTTTAGGGTCCAGAAGAACACCAAGATGATCAACATGTGTTATTCTGTCTAAAGAGCACCCACTTAGAGTGTAAATCGCGTGTATTGAGTTGACACGAGAAAAGGTCATAACTTTACACTTCGAGCCGTTTAAGTTTGATAAGTTATCACGGCACCAGGTTTGAAAGCAATCTAGATCGGATTGTAAGTCCAAATGGCGAGATATGTTCTTATAATGAAGGCACAATGCTTTATTATTAAGGGAAGGTCGTTAATAAATAAGGTAAAAAGGAGCGGACCTAGGTGGCTCCCTTGTGGGACACCGGATGTGACTCGGAGAACACAAGAAAGAGAATTTTTAAAGAGCACCCGTTGCGTTTTGCCATTCAGAGAACTTAGAATCCAATTTAGGAGATCAACAGGGAAACCTAATAAATCAAGTTTCCTTACTAAAAGTGAATGATCAACAGATTCGAATGCTTTACTAAAATCCGTATAGATGACATCTGTTTGAAGATTTTTTTGAAGCCCTGTACTACGAAGGAGGTTAGCTTCAGAAGGTTAGTAGTTGTTGATCTGCGTTTCATGAACCCATGCTGACATGGAGATATAATTGACTTACAAAGGAGCTGCAAATGAGAAGTGATAACGTTTTCAAAAAGCTTAGGGACAGCAGACAATTTGAAAATTCCTCTGTAATTGCTTGCATCCGATTTGCTGCTTTTTTTATGGAGTGGGATCACAAAGGACTCCTTTCATATATGGGGGAACTGTGAAGATTCCAGAGATAAGTTAAATAGTTTCAGTAGAGGCTTGAACAAGCCTTCCGCACAGAATCTAAGCACACAGCCCGGAATTCCGTCGGGACCTGGCGAATAGACAGGCTTATCTCGCTGAAGATCATAAAGCAGTGAGCTTTCGTTTAGAGTGGGACAAAATATTAAATTCGGAATGAGGTAACGTAGAATATGTGGTTTGAAAAAACTAACCAAGCAAATAGATCGGCGATCTTGCGCTTTGGAAATTCCTCTAATAGCTTAAAGCTATTGAATTGTGAATCTAGCGCGGAAAGAAGATCATCAGCTCGACGAAAACTTCCGCTAGCCACGCCAAAAATAGGGTTCTGACCACTGTACCAAAACACAAGATTAAAACTTGTAAGCGAGCTGTGAAATGTACCGCAAGAGCGCAGTCTGCACGCTTAGAACATAGGATTTTGTGTGGGAGAGCGAGAGAGCGTGTACACCAAACAGCACTGCGGACAACGCACGAAGGAGAGAGTAAAACAAAACACAAAGACAGAAAGAGAACAGATTGAATTAATTTATTTAAATAATGCACAAATCACAAGAGATTCACTCGCGAAGCGAACGGAACTTTAACTACGCTTTAAAGCTAGAAGACGATGATTACGATGATTATTTGGCCGTTTTTGTGTGCTTTTCGTCAAAGGCTGTTCAAATTGAACTTGTTGACTTATCCACTGATTCGTCGTCGGGAGGAGAGGGCTGCCGGAGAAGGTGTACAGCGACAACGCCACGAACTTCGTAGGAGCGTGCAACGTACTGAAGGAGCTGAGCGAAGCGTTTCACCGCAGTCGGGACGAGGTGAAAGGATACGCGGCTCAGAAAGGCGTCGAGTGGTAATTCATGATGCCGAGGTCCCCACACTTCGGAGGACTATGGGAGCCATCCGTCAAGACAGCCAAACACCGTTTGCGTCGGCAACGCCAACCTCACAGCAGACGAGTTGAGCACCCATCTGGTCGAGCTAGAGGGCAATGATCCCAACGATGGAGAGGTCCTAACACCCGGAAATCTACTAATAGGGCAGCCTCTGATCACACTGCCGCAAGAATCCGACATTGGAGGAGTTTAGAGCAATGCCAGTTGCGGGTATTTGAGGCGGTGGCTAATGCTGTCCGCTCTCAAGCAGCAGTTATGGGACGGTTGGTCCAAGGATTACATCGCCAGCACGCACCATTGCAACAAATGGTCGGCGAGGACGGTAAAGTGCTTGTGGCGGAGGTGCAAACGTCAAGCGCGCCATCCACAAGCTGGAATTGCTGCCAGGGCACACTGCTCATGTCGAGGAGATCAAAGCGCCGAAGGCCTTTGACGAGGCCGGAATGTTGGAGCAGTAGTTTAAGTTTTCATTGTTAAATATAAATTATATATAA
This sequence comes from Drosophila teissieri, assembly GCF_016746235.2. Lineage (NCBI taxonomy): Eukaryota > Metazoa > Arthropoda > Insecta > Diptera > Drosophilidae > Drosophila > Drosophila teissieri. Next base: position 25,417,195 of record NC_053029.1, on the reverse strand, counting down.
GCTTAGTTATTGTTAAATATGAATTCCATATGCAATGTAAACAAACTAAATGTAAACAAATGAAATGTAAAAAGCTTATCAGTGCGCTCAAGCTAGCGCATAGTCGAGTGTTTTAGATCAACCTGATAACCTTTCGCCCTTCGTCGCATTAGAATGTTCGGATGCTGCTCTCTAAAAAGAGTCGTAAAACTGATGTCGAAGCTGCTGGCTGCGCCCGCGCAATAAACACTTGGAAAAGAACATCGTCTTCTTCTTCGTACACTGATTGATACCGGAAGTAAATTTAATAAAAAATGCTACTTACAAGAAAGTAGCCAAAGTTAAGAGACCGCAACTTATATCTCGTCGGGCTTGGAAAATCAGACAAAAACAAAAACAAACTATTATGATCGTTGGAGCATAAACTCTCAATAGACGGTGCAGAATTTGTAACAAAGTAGCTCGTCGGATAATCGCATCTTCTGGACGTAGAAATGGTGCTTGGTGAACAGTTTTACAGTAAACAGTGAAGAAGGAAAAGTTACAAACAGCAGATCCGAAACTGAGATAAGTTCAATTCTCAAAATTGATTCGAAGATCACGAAACCGTAACAACAGACATTGAACCAACAGCAGTATGTTCCGTCACAATAAATCAACCGAATGTCTTTATTGAGCTTGTTGGAAGATATTCATCATTTAGTTCATTTCAACGCGAGGTTGTCATTTTAGCTAACGAACTGAAGTTCGTTATCATCCTAAGGGATGGTCCAAATATTTCAATAAGCGGAGTTCAGTTAAAATACGTCAAGTTCGAGAAGTCTGAAATTTTAAGCCCACATCTACAACGTTTAAATCCTTTTATACACACCAGCGATTTAGAAGGTGCGACGTTTAACTTAATCTGAGTAGGGGGACGATTGCCAAATGCGCCCATTCCGTATGATGCCAAATTTCCAATATTACTGTCCTCAATGTCAAAATTTGTTTCGCTATTTCTTCGCAACCTGCATCGGACTCACTACCATGCCGATGTCAAGGTGAAAGTTTCACTTTTGAGACAACAGATATGGCTGATCAGTGAGCGAGAAGTATGTACGAAAATTTGCCATAGCTGCGTTCACTGTTTCCGGTATAAACCAGATAATTCGATGAGCCATATAATTCGGCAATTTGCCAGCCGATATGGTCCGAATGGCGCGCCCCTTTCTAAATTGCGGAGTCGATTTTTGTGGACCATTTTATGTGTCCTTAAGATTGAAAATAAAGACTGTTGCAAGCATCGTTCTACGATTAGCTAGGGAGGGTAGAGAGGGTAGGAGGGAGACATTAGTCTATTGGAATAAGGAGGTATTCTAAGGTTTGCATCCCAATTAGGGCGCCGTAAGGCAACAAGTTAAAAGTTCTTTTGATCCGATTCAATGCGATCCGAGTAAACTTCGTATGAATAAGGATCATCAAATTACTTTGCCCACCGCTTTATAAATCCAAGCACACCCCTGGCCTTATTGACAATAGACGAAATATGGTCTGAAAATTTAAGTTTAGGGTCCAGAAGAACACCAAGATGATCAACATGTGTTATTCTGTCTAAAGAGCACCCACTTAGAGTGTAAATCGCGTGTATTGAGTTGACACGAGAAAAGGTCATAACTTAACACTTCGAGCCATTTCAGTTTAATAAGTTATCAACGCACCAGGTTTGAAAGCAATCTAGATCGGATTGTAAGTCCAAATGGCGAGATATGTCCTTATAATGAAGGCACAATGCTTTATTATTAAGGGAAGGTCGTTAATAAATAAGGTAAAAGGGAGCGGACCTAGGTGGCTCCCTTGTGGGACACCGGATGTGACTCGGAGAACACAAGAAAGAGAATTTTTAAAGAGCACCCGTTGCGTTTTGCCATTCAGAGAACTTAGAATCCAATTTAGGAGATCAACAGGGAAACCTAATAAATCAAGTTTCCTTACTAAAAGTGAATGATCAACAGATTCGAATGCTTTACTAAAATCCGTATAGATGACATCTGTTTGAAGATTTTTTTGAAGCCCTGTACTACGAAGGAGGTTAGCTTCAGAAGGTTAGTAGTTGTTGATCTGCGTTTCATGAACCCATGCTGACATGGAGATATAATTGACTTACAAAGGAGCTGCAAATGAGAAGTGATAACGTTTTCAAAAAGCTTAGGGACAGCAGACAATTTGGAAATTCCTCTGTAATTGCTTGCATCCGATTTGCTGCTTTTTTTATGGAGTGGGATCACAAAGGACTCCTTTCATATATGGGGGAACTGTGAAGATTCCAGAGATAAGTTAAATAGTTTCAGTAGAGGCTTGAACAAGCCTTCCGCACAGAATCTAAGCACACAGCCCGGAATTCCGTCGGGACCTGGCGAATAGACAGGCTTAACTCGCTGAAGATCATAAAGCAGTGAGCTTTCGTTTAGAGTGGGAAAAAATATTAAATTCGGAATGAGGTAACGTAGAATATGTGGTTTGAAAAAACTAACCAAGCAAATAGATCGGCGATCTTGCGCTTTGGAAATTCCTCTAATAGCTTAAAGCTATTGAATTGTGAATCTAGCGCGGAAAGAAGATCATCAGCTCGACGAAAACTTCCGCTAGCCACGCCAAAAATAGGGTTCTGACCACTGTACCAAAACACAAGATCAAAACTTGTAAGCGAGCTGTGAAATGTACCGCAAGAGCGCAGTCTGCACGCTTAGAACATAGGATTTTGTGTGGGAGAGCGAGAGAGCGTGTACACCAAACAGCACTGCGGACAACGCACGAAGGAGAGAGTAAAACAAAACACAATGACAGAAAGAGAACAGATTGAATTAATTTATTTAAATAATGCACAAATCACAAGAGATTCACTCGCGAAGCGAACGGAACTTTAACTACGCTTTAAAGCTAGAAGACGATGATTACGATGATTATTTGGCCGTTTTTGTGTGCTTTTCGTCAAAGGCTGTTCAAATTGAACTTGTTGACTTATCCACTGATTCGTCGTCGGGAGGAGAGGGCTGCCGGAGAAGGTGTACAGCGACAACGCCACGAACTTCGTAGGAGCGTGCAACGTACTGAAGGAGCTGAGCGAAGCGTTTCACCGCAGTCGGGACGAGGTGAAAGGATACGCGGCTCAGAAAGGCGTCGAGTGGTAATTCATGATGCCGAGGTCCCCACACTTCGGAGGACTATGGGAGCCATCCGTCAAGACAGCCAAACACCGTTTGCGTCGGCAACGCCAACCTCACAGCAGACGAGTTGAGCACCCAACTGGTCGAGGTAGAGGGCAATGATCCCAACGATGGAGAGGTCCTAACACCCGGAAATCTACTAATAGGGCAGCCTCTGATCACACTGCCGCAAGAATCCGACATTGGAGGAGTTTAGAGCAATGCCAGTTGCGGGTATTTGAGGCGGTGGCTAATGCTGTCCGCTCTCAAGCAGCAGTTTTGGGACGGTTGGTCCAAGGACTACATCGCCAGCACGCACCATCGCAACAAATGGTCGGCGAGGACGGTAAAGTGCTTGTGGCGGAGGTGCAAACGTCAGGAGGCGTCATCAAGCGCGCCATCCACAAGCTGGAATTGCTGCCAGGGCACACTGCTTATCAGTTTTAGATCAACCTGATAACCTTTCGCCTTTCGTCGCATTAGAATGTTCGGATGCTGCTCTCTAAAAAGAGTCGTAAAACTGATGTCGAAGCTGCTGGCTGCGCCCGCGCAATAAACACTTGGAAACGAACATCGTCTTCTTCTTCGTACACTGATTGATACCGGAAGTAAATTTAATAAAAAATGCTACTTACAAGAAAGTAGCCAAAGTTAAGAGACCGCAACTTATATCTCGTCGGGCTTGGAAAATCAGACAAAAACAAGAACAAACTATTAGGATCGTTGGAGCATAAACTCTCAATAGACGGTGCAGAATTTGTAACAAAGTAGCTCGTCGGATAATCGCATCTTCTGGACGTAGAAATGGTGATTCGAAGATCACGAAACCGTAACAACAGACATTGAACAAACAGCAAGCAAAAAACCCGGTAAGGACAAATGTCATCCAACATTTAATTGGTTTAATTCCGATATGCCGATACACTCACGGACCCGCAGATTTTCTTATGTTAAACCGATCAGCGGCTTAAAGACGGCATCATCGAAACATCCAAGTCAGAATACAGCAATCCAGTTGTTCTAGTCAAAAAACGTGACGGATCTTATCGCTTGTGTATCGAGTATAGGCGAATTAACAAAGTTATAATCGGAGATCACTTTCCCCTACCTTTAATCGACGATCAACTAGACAGACTACAAAATGCAAGGGTTTTCAGTTTCATGGACTTAATGAAATTGAGGAAGTGAGCCGTAAATATACATCGTTCATCACAGGAGTGGCTATACCATATGTAGACGACATAATGTAGGAAAACTAATCGAGAATCAACGAATTAGTCCGTCTCCAACAAAAACGCATGCTGTGACTTCGTTTCCAGTGCCAACCAACCTAAAGCAGCTACAAAATCGGATACTTCCAAAAATGTATTCCCAACTTTTCACAAATAGCTAAACCATGAGAAAACTAAATGCAAAGATTAAATTCGATGATTCGGTGATGACTGCTTTCAACAATCTTAAGATGCTGATCACACGAAAACCTGTCTTAAAAATTTGTCACCAACGGCACGAGACTGAGCTATATGCTGACGCTTCAATAGAGGGTTTTGACGTTTTTTTACAGAAATCCCAAGATAAATATCAATGCCAACCCGTATACTACATGAGCAAAAAGACTTCAGATGCCGAAGGAAAGCTTTAAAGTTTGCGCTTTAAACTTATTACAGACTGTAAAGCTTTAGCTTAAACTATCCAGAAGAAGGACTTGTACATACATCCGCATAGCTCGTTAGATCCTTCAGCTGCAGGAATCACAATACGACGTCGAACACAGAGCAGGCTCCTGTATTCGCCACGCTGATGCTCTCAGCTCTAGCTCTGGATGAGCTACCATAATAATGATCACGTAGAACGTCCTTCACAGTAAAAATAAGTATGCCCAGGCACAAGACGACCAGCTGAAAGCAATAATCGATATTCTATAGGAGAAGACAACACATAACATAATTTTGTCATGAAGCAAGGTCTCGCAGCCGCCAGATATTCCTAAATATGTTATTTGTAGACATACCAACTTTCAACATTAAACATTATCTTCTCCATCTATACGGATAAGCTGCGTGAGCATCTAAGCTTTCCTCTCTCGCGCTCTCTCTCTCTTTTTATTACTCTCGCACATATACTTTGGTTTGGATCTCTGCTGTTCTCTGCAATCGCAACGTAATTTTTGCATAAACAATTATAGTTCAAATCATACAACGCTGTTAAAGGCTTTATTTATTTTTAATAATTCGTTATTTTTCTGAGTGCGTTTTTAAAGAACAATTTGTGTCTGCAATATTAAGACAAAATCAAAGGCAGTGAACATTGAAAGTGACGAAAGATTGCATACAAAAAGTGTTATATTTCTGCGCGTACAAGTTAACAACTAATAGAGCGCTCAATATATTTGAGTCACCAGCCACATAGTTTACGTTTATAATGCCCTAGCAACTAAGTAGCTTCATACAAATATTGCTAATGCGCCCCAACTGAGTTCAGCGCCCCGCGCTAAGAACGGTCAGCAGCGGCAATCGGACACCCAGTATCCGGGGTACCGAATTGCGCTGCATAAATGCTGAGTCGGCTTGCCGACCATGGGTTTATGGCGTGATGCTTTGGAGCTAGGGTAAATTCATTTTTTCTCGATTCTCTGTATTCAGTTTTAAGCTAGCACTTTAACAATAAAGAACAGCTACTCCGGCACTTGGCCGTAAAATACCATTTCTTTATATTGAACATTCTCGCTGAGCCAAAAGGCCAACGATCGACCAAGGGGGCAAAGTCACGCCCTCCATCCTAATCTCCGTAAGAAGTCACCACTCTCTGGCTTAACAGCCGGACACCGAGGACTCTGGAAGAAGAACCACCAGCGTCTGGAGTCGCAGAAGACATCCGGACGGGAGGAAAAAGCTAATTGGCGCCCGACGATTATATAGAACCTAGTATCTTAACAGGGTAGTTAAGAAAAGAAACCATGTAAGTATGATAACTGAGTTCAATTCGGCATTTCCCATTGCATACTTATACCAAGAGTAAATTCTACATCATACCCCAGGTTACTGTGAGCTATTGCTGCCCAAAGGAATAAATAAGAAATAATAAACAAGAGAAAATTATTCCTTCTATTTCACGCGCACGTAAATAGCGCCGCCTCGCGAAAACCGATCAACTGTGTTCGGATAGAATTAAGTGTGCGGTGCCAACCAATGGTCAATGAGTTGGGCAGGTGCATATAGAGATATCAAGGTCGAGTGCGATAGTGACGAGTGGGATTTAGAATCGACAGATAGCAGTACAGACATGGACGCTGCCCAGTTACAGGCAATTATATTTGGATCTGTTAGCCAGGCTTTAGCCCAGCAGGAAGCTATATTGAAGCAGGCGTTCCAGTCACAATTGGACGAGATGAAACAACAAACGCAAAACTTGCGCGTGGAAGCACCACCAGAGAATAACCGTAGACCCAAACATTTGGTGTGAAGTCAAGCTTGACATCGTTAAGACCATGCCAGATTTTACGGAAGAACAGGGTGACTATGTGTCATGGCGGTAGTCGGCAGTAGATGCATACGAGATTTTCAAACCATATCATGGTAGCGAGGCACACTACCAGGCAATGTCGATCATCAGAAATAAAATCAGGGGATCGGCAAGAGAGGCTATTGCGCATAACACAGTCTTAAATTTCGATGCCATTATTGCTTATTGCACTTACGCGTACAAAACGTCGTTGCGTGTCCTTAGACAGGGACTTGAAACAGTTAGGCAAGGAGAACTTAGCCTAATGCCTAATGCAATACTAAGACGACGTAGAAAAGCGGTTGACGTTAATAAGGAATAAGATCGTTATGACACACGAACCGGACAGTGCCATTCTGTTTAATAATGAAGTTAGAGAGGATGCTCTCCATGCATTTATTGCTGGCCTTAGGAAACCCTTGAGGGCCATAGTCTTGCCAGCGCAGCCCAAAGATTTGCCTTCAGCTTTGGCTTTAGCTAGGGAATCCCAGGCTACCATAGAGCGCACTACCTTTGCTGTTACATATGCAAAGGCTTTGGAGGACAAGGCACTCACCTATGAGCACCGAAAGAACCAAAACCGCTCAAGGGAGCCGCAGGGAAAACATAGCAGGGCCGAAGATGGCCAAGGGAAGCTGGCGGCAGCTATCGTAATCAGACGCCTGAGCATATGGAATTAGGCTCTGCCGTGACTCAACATAGGCAGCCGACTTCCTTTGGATGCGGTCAGCCTACAAATACCAAGGCCGAAAGTGTTCGGGGCCATAAAAGATTTGGCTCCGCACGTATGACCGGTCAAAGGCGTCAGAGGTTGCAGAACACTATGCAACAGGCTGACGATAAAAATGACAGCGAATATAAGGGCGCGGCCGCAGCGGCCGTGACCGAGATAGACAATGAGTCTGACAAAGATGATCGGATTAATTTTTTAGGGAGCGCTCCCGACTGCCGTTCATTGAACGCCATCTGCAAGGGATGCATCTGCAAGGGATCTGCAATTTTAATCGACACAGGGGCGGCAAAAAACTACTTCAAGTCAGTAAAGGAGCTTAAAAATGTGGTGCCGGTCGATTCCCCTTTCACAGTTAGTTCCATTCATGGTTCTCACAGAGTTCATCAGAAATGTTTAATTAATATTTTTGGAAAAACATCTCCGTTCTTTATTTTAGACGAGCTGACATCATTCGATGGTATTATAGAATTTGACTTCTTAGCTCAGGTGGGAGCAAAACTCGACGCAGAGAAAGGTACAATAAGTTATGGTTCTGTTTCTGAAAATCTTCAGCATCATAATAGCGAAAATGTAAATCTTACTAACGTGACATCGCCGCACCGGAACCTGTAAGAGTTCAATTCCGAAACATGATCGCAAACAGATCTAAGGCATTTTCAGCCTCTAACGAGGCACTGTTGTTATCACAACTCGCACAAGCTATAATAAGCCGGTACATTTCAAATTATAGCCGCACCCCATGGGTGTATCTGAGTTTGTAAAGCGAGAAATCGCAGACTTACTGCAGAAAGGCATTATTAGAACCTCAAGGTCACCGTACAACAATCCAACATGGGTTATGGACAAAAAAGGCCATGATGAGCTAAGGGAACAAAAATAAGCGTTTGGTTATAGACTTTAGGAAGCTTAACGAAAAAACCATCGCTGATAAGTACCCAATGTCAAACATTCCCATGATACTGGCAAACTTAGGAAAAGCCAAGTACTTTACAACGTTAGATTTAAAATCGGGCTACCACCAGATATACTTCGCCGAGCATGACCGTGAGAAGACCTCTTTTTCGGTTAACGGTGGAAAGTATGAATTTTGTCGATTACCGTTCGGGTTGAAGAATGCGGGAAGCATCTTCCAAAGAACGATCAACGACGTCTTACGGGAAGAAATTGGCAAATCGTGCTATGTTTATGTAGATGACGTCAATATTTTTTTTCTGAAAATGAAGACGACTATGTTAGGCATATAGATTGGGTTTTAAAAAGCCTGCGCGATGCCAACATGAAGGTATCCAACGAGAAGACGCACTTTTTTAAGCAAAGTGTTGAATATTTGGGATTTTTTGGGACGCCAATGGGGGTGCAAGAACCGACCCAGAAAAAGTAAAAGCCGTAAAGGAATACCCAGAGCCTACAAATTTGTATGAGCTAAGATCATTTTTGGGTCTATCCAGTTATTACCGTTGCTTCGTTAAAGACTTTGTGGCGATCACGAGGCCTTTGACAAGCTTGTTGAAAGGAGAAAACGGCTCTATCAGCAAGCACATGTTCAAGAAAACTCCTATTGAGCTCGGTGATTTGCAGAGAGATGCATTCGAGAGGCTGAGAAATGTCTTGGCTTCTGAGGATGTAATTCTCAGATACCCTGATTTCAGGAAGCCATTCGATCTAACGACGGATGCTTCCGCGAAGGGTATTGGTGCGGTTCTATCGCAAGATAAAAGAGCGAGTCACACTACGCCAGGAATGAAAGAGAATTGTTGGCCATAGTGTGGGCTTTAGGCAAGTTACAACACTACCTATACGGCACTCGCGATATTAACATTTATACGGACCATCAGCCGCTGACATTCGCGGTGTCCGATCGGAATTCAAATCCGAAGATAAAAAGGTGGAAAGCGTATTTTGATGATCATATCGCAAAAATCCATTACAAACCGGGTAAAGACAACCATGTGGCTGACGCTCTTTCCAGGCAGAACATTAATGCCCTACAAAATGAACCTCAGTCAGACGCTGCGACTCTTCACAGCGAACTGTCACTGACGCTACACGGTCGTAGCGACAGACGAACCAGTAAACTGCTTCAGAAATCAAATTGTTATAAAAGAAGCACGTTTCCGACTAAAGCGAAGCTTGGTGTTGTTTCGTAGTAAAACTCGTCACTTAATCAATTTCGCCGACAAATGCACCATTTTGGAAATACTGAAGGAGGTCGTAACCCCGAAGTAGTAAATGCGATACACTGCGATCTGCCCAGCCTGGCAAGTTTTCAACATGATTTTATTGCTCATTTCCCGGCTACGCAGTTTCGATACTGTAAGAATATTGTGATAGACGTTACAAATAGAAACGAGCAGTTGGAAATTATCACGACAGAACACAATCGTGCACACAGGGCGGCTCAGGAGAATACCAAGCAAGTCCTCCGCGATTACTATTTCCCCAAAATGAGCAGCCTAGCAAAAGAAGTGGTTGCAAATTGCAAAATATGCACCAAAGCCAAATATGACAGGCACCCTAAAAAACAGGAGCTCGGGGAAACACCCATCCCAAGCTATACCGGCTAAATGTTGCACATTTATATCTTCTCAACTGATAAGAGGCAATGCTTAACATGCGTTGAAAAGTTCTCGAATAGTGCAATAGTGCAACCAGTGCTGTCCAGAACAATAGTGGACGTCACAGGGCCCCTGCTTCAACTCGTAAATTTGTTCCCCAAAATAAGAACAATATATTGCGAAAATGAATAAAAACAGCTACCACATTGACATTGTGAACGCGGCCCCGCTGCATAGCTTGTCAAACGGTCAAGTGGAACGATTCCACAGCACCTTGACAGAAATAGCCAGGTGTCTTAAGTTAGACCAAAAAAATCAGCGATACGACAGAACTAATCTTGAGGACAACGATAGAATATAATAAGACCCTACATTCTGTCACTCAGGAGAAACCGGTCAAGCTCCTCCACAGGGGTTTTGATGGTCGCTGCCTAGGCATTAAAGACAGGCTGATAAAGGCCCAGCAAAACAACATCAAAAGATGCAACCCAGCTAGGCAAAACCGTGTTTTTGAGACGAGGTTTTTGTCAAAAACAATAAAAGGTTAGGAAACAAACTAACTCCATTGAGCACAGAACAAAAAGGGCAGACAGACCTGGGAACGTCTGTTCTTATTAAGGGGAGGGTGGTCCACAAGGACAACCTCAAATAGGATTCCCACTTTTAATTTGCTAATACCATATTCTTTAATAGTAAGCCAGATTTAAGTAAATACGCCGTGGTCTCATTCTACGTTTGGATTCCAGGTTCGCCTTCATAACGCTCATCACCCTGGCAATGGCAAGTGCACGGATTACCGACTTTTCTCACGCCAAATACATTCCCGTCATAGATGGAGATGTACTGGTGTTTGAACATCGTGACTTCCTGGGGCACCCGAGCAACCTATCTGAATTTATTAGCATGGTAGATAAGACAGAAAAATCCGAATCTTTTCCAAAATCGCATATACGCAAATTAATAGATGTTGATACAGATCATCTTAGAAACTTGTTGTCCGTTCTAAAAATACACCACCGAATTGCGAGAAGTTTAGACTTCTTGGGTACAGCTCTTAAGGTAGTTGCGGGAGTCAGCTACTGGACTCAAACTCTAGGCAGATTAACATAAACTCCGAAACTCAAAAACAGATAAACAAGCTAACCGACACCATTAACAAAACTATTAAAGCCCGAAATAACGACTTGGTTGACACCCCGCATCTGTACGAGGCACTACTAGCGAGGAATAGAATGCTGACAACAGAGAAAAAAAATTTAATTCTCACTGTAACATTGGCTAAAGCTAACATAGTAAATCCCACTATCCTTGATCATGCCGATCTGAAATCACTAATTGAACAAGACACCCCAATAGTTAGTTTATTAGAATCCTCTAAAATTAGGGTTTTTCAGTCCGATAACATTATCCATATACTAATAGCTTATCCTAGAGTCAAGGTCAGATGTAAAAAAGTCCTCGTGTATCCGGTATCACATTATCAAGTAATCCTACGAATCGACGAAGACACTTTGGCAGAATGTGAAGAAGACACACGGATGGCGGCCCAGAGGTGCTCGTCAAAGGAACGCATCTGGAAACCTTCAAACGATCAGCTACCATCAACGGAACGGAGTTCATAAATTTCCGAAAAACAATAGGCAAGCAGCTTGGCATAGCAAGATCACCACTACTGAACATCGTCGACCACGACCCGGTACAAAGCAAGCCCTTGCTACACCGTATGAACAACGACAAGTTGCGCTTTATCCAAGGGTTCAAGGAAATAACGAAAGCTACCGCTAATTTTTCTTTGCGCTCCTCTTCCCGCTGTAACCGAATTTGTTGCTGAAAATTTTGAAAACGTTACCGCTGATGCAAACAAAATGGAGCGATTAGCGAATTCTTTGTCAAGTTCTTCGTTAACTTCGTCTGACGATTCCGTTCTCCATGTAAGGATGGAGCTTGGCTACCTACAGCATCTACGGAAAAGCCAGTACTAGAATTTCGTCAAAGAGCCTCTCTCGAAAAATCTCCGCACACCAAAGGATCAGGACAGCCATCAAGCTTACGTGCCTCGCTTTCATCCTCTGTTGAACAAGATGACCGAGAAAATTTCAATTGACGACCTTTACATTGGTATAAAATCGTAGCAGTACAATACGTCATCAACTCAACGTTTGCTAAAAGCAACACAGCTGCACCATTCGAGCTATTAAGGGACACGAAAATGCGGCTTAAGTCCGATACAAGGATTCATTAAATGCTATAGAATTAAATGATTGAAAATTTCAACGACGACCGCGATTAACTTAGAATCTAAGCTAAGTATATTCTCGAGATTCAAAACGAGAACAACCAGTCTGAAAGTAGAAACTCGGCGACATAGTAGCTATTAAAAGAAATCCAGGCTTAAAACTGAATCCAAAGACTCCGCATTGTAAAGGTTAAATCAAAGGTAGACGAGCACTTGCGTTGAATTTATAAAACCATGGATGCCTTATAACGAAGCACAGTGGCGCCTTAGATACTTTAGGGTTACAAAAATCATAACTCTTGAACCAGTTGAGATATTTTCATACTTAGAAACTTTAGGGTTTCAAAAATCATAACTCTTGAACCAGTTGAGATATTTTAATAATTTTTTTTTTAATGAAAGGTAATTTTAATACTTATTGATTTACGACGATGAAGTAGAAGACGTGCAAACAAACGACGCTCTCGGCAAAAAAACCTTAAACAATAGTCAATCTAAATTAGTAATGATCAATAAATTAAACACAATATAAATTAAACTTATAATAATAACTCAGTGAAATTTTGTGAACTTATTTAAAAGGCTAGTCCCAACCCAGTCCCACATATACATATATTGCTAAAAACATAAAAATTAAATACTTTTAATTATTTTTATATTCATAAACTGTTGTAAGTTTTTTATTTTACCAAACTGTCATTCAAGGTAGGAGACGGATGGAAAACTTAAAAAAATGTACTTATTTTATTTATTTATTTTATAGCGCAAATTATAGAAAGAGATATCTCAAACACAAAGCACACACCTAATTCTAAATTAAAATTCAAACACACTTGGTTTGTAAAAAAAACTTATAAAAATTGATTTATCTTCAACATACACTAACTTTTATAATTTATTTTCTTATTAATTTCTTAATAGTTTAATAATTGTAAATAGCGAATTAATTTTTATTGAGAAAACTCGAAATCCGCTTTTAATTCTTTATCTGCGATGTAACTAATTAGTGAATAAAGTTCTAATTGTCAGTCAGAATCATTATTAGCTTTTTTCCTTCTTTTAGCTGTTTGCGTCATTTTAGATTTTGACCAATCTTCCTAAAAATGTATAACAAATTATTTTTTTTAGTACGCGGTTAGAGATGTTACCAACCAACCTCGCTAGAATTTTCATCAGAGGAGTATATTGTTTTAACCATTTCCGCATTTTTTTTACTTGTCCCATGGTTATTGACATCTTTTTTACTCCCTGGTTGTTTACGTCCACGTCCACTTCCCCCGCGCCGTCCAACTGTGGTGTCTTCTTCTGCTGCCAGGGCAAACAAATCACTAAATTGTTTCTGCGGACAACGTAATAGATAATTATTAAGTTTATGTAAGCTAATTTGTTTAAACATACCTTGGTGCTATCGTTACTGTGAGAGTACGCCGATTGAAGTGCTCTTTGCATCATATCATGAACGTAAAGGCCAGTTCCAGTACCATGTCTGCAACTTCTTCTATAATGCTCCAGATGATTTAATACCTGTTTAAAATATGTTTATAATGTGTTTAAATTAAAACTATGAAACGCACTTGATCAGCAGAAGGAGTGCTAGTTGAGACAGAAATCCCCTTAGGGGGTCGTTTTCTTTTGTTGGGAGATGAACTGGGGTATTTTGATGTAAGCAGGGAGGCAATAATTTCAGACAGTTTTTCCTCATAGCGTTGGCACCAGAATCTGTTGGATTATTGAATTTGATTAGTTTTTGTTTTTAAGGCATTGCTTTCCTCCATATATTAAAAGATAAGAATTAACTAAATATATGCTGCAATTATTTACCTTAAGGCTGAGGTTACAAATGGATCACCTTTCGACTTGGTTTCTCTGCTGAGCATTAATCGAATTATTTCATTTGTGGGTTCTTCATTTTTAAGCAATAACAAAAAATGGCTTAATGCTTCGGGGTGGCTTCCGGCTTCCAATTCTGGCAATAGATCCTAAACAATGAATCCAGTGAAATAGTCAAGAGCATTAATCAATACTTATGTCTCATACCTGTATACACCTTAAGGGTACATCGTGAGCTTGAACAATTTGCCAAAGACAAAACTGTTCGTAAGTCTCAAAATCGAGACTTTCCCTTATGCAATCAATGAGTCCATCTTGTTTAAATATTGTAAGTTTCCCTTGTGCGACCGAATATAATATGTCACGCACATTTTTTGCGTCTATGCAGCGGAGTGTTATTCGCAACAGATCAGTGTTATTTGTAGCTATTGACTTAAATTCTCTATAAATGTCAGGAAGGAGCCATAGAAAAATATTTGTGTTTTCCTTTTCCAGCAGATCAAGATCCCGTAACAGACAGTTGCCGATTTTTTCATCTACTGCATCGCAAATTTGTCGATAAATAGTGGTTTTAAACTGATATGATTGTTGAGAGTTTTTGCGCGTTTGAAGCTTACAATAAATTTTCATAAAGTACAGAAGCAAATAGCCAATTTCAGGTATTCCTTCACAAATCTCTGACAACAAGATTTGAAATGGTTTTTTGCTTTTCTCATCGTTTTCATATAGAAATCGAAACAAACCGTACAAGGGATAACTTATACTTTTTGCCAAATGTTTTTCTTCTGTTTTGCTCTCAGAAAATATATTTTGTTGAGGCAAAGTCTCCCGTAAAATTAAAACAGTATTTGATATCACATAGTTCAGCTGAAACTCTTCAAAGGCAGCGGCTGGTAATGGTCGAAAATCTTTCAAGAATGCCTCCCAGGTGTATGAGTTACGCTTCGTAACAAATGCATCGAATGATTCGGCTATTGCTTCTGCTAGTTCTACTCTTGGCTTTTCTTTTAGTCTCACCTGTAATAAATTCAATTGAGAACACTATAGTCGAGTTTCTTTACTATCAGATACCCATAACTCATATAGTGGGAGTGCAGAAGCATTTACATATTTTTTGAAATATCGATAAAAATCAGCAATAAAAATAAAATTTAAAAAAAAAAACAATTTTTAAAACTGTGGAAGTCACAGATCTTTAAGGTTCGTGGGCGTAGTTAAAACTTATTTGGTATATAAACAAATCATATCAATACAATTTCGGGCGGTTTTCTTGTGATTTAGAGCGGTTGTGTCCATATTGTTTTTGCCAGATCGATAGAAAAAGGGCAAGACAGATAACAAATTGGAAAAAGTAAAAAAAAAAAACGATAGTCGAGTTTCCCGACTATCAGATCCGTTTTGCCAGACTAAACGATTCCTGGCTAATCGATAGAAATTTAGAAGACTAATAAAAATAAATATCAATTCATTTTTAAAAACTATGGACGTGGCAGTTTTGGACGCAACGTAGGTCAACAAACATGGCTCTGAAACCTGCATGCTTTCTAGCTTTTATAGTTCTGACAGACAGACCGACGGACATAGGCAGATCGATTCGGCTATTGATCCTGATCAAGAATGGTCGCAATCGAACTTGCACAACGTAGCCATCACTAAATTCATCATGCTTAATCCTATGTTTTTATCTTTTATATTTCCCGATCTCGACGTTAATACGGACGGACTAGGTCAAATCGACTCGGTGATCTGATCAAGAATACATAAAAGTAGAGCCGAACCCGCTTTCTTCTACCTGTTTTTAAACAAATTTGGTATACATTTTTATATAATTTTGTTTAAATGAAATTTCAAAACTTAAAACCTTAGATAAAGGTAGGTCGTCATCGTCATCCGTATTCTCTTCAATGTTGTGAACTCTTTTCAAATTTTCAGCAGTTTCGTCGCTAAAAACACTTTCAATTTCTAGATCCGTTGGCACGAGTGATATCTTTATGTCCTCATCAACCATCGATATGTTCGACCCACTAATATTGATAAGCCCAGTTTCATGAAGGTCCACGTTTTCTGTCAATAAATTTTTATTCACATTATTTTTCGATAGTAATATAAATCATTTATACCAACCACAATGTAAAATTCTTTGGTCGCTCTCTTTTTTCAAAATATGAGATTGAGCTGGATGCATGGAAGGGTAAAGAAGTTGACCGAGATTAGCAGACGGTGACAAAAACTCTCTAAAATTATCCCTTATTAAATTACGCAGTTCTCTGTCAAGTTTGGGTGACTCAAAGAGTGGTTGCAGATTTGGTATCACCTGATTTTAAGAAATAAAAATTTAATAAAAAATTTTAATAAAAATTAAATAAAAAACTGGCTATATAGACATATATATTACCTGCTTTTCCAGAATTAATTTTAATGAATTGTAAACACCGATACGAATTTTATCTTCATGTTTTACAAAAAAGTTTTTTGTAATACGACATAAGAAATCCAACAACGTGCTACTAACAAATGGATGATTTCTTATAGAGTGGTACATAACTAAAATTCCAGGCTCTATGTTCATTATATTATCCTTTGCAGGATCAAAAAATAACCAATCATAAAATAATGACAACTTTGCATTTGCCGAAGCAATTGGATTGGTGCAGGACGAGATGAGCCAGCCTATGATTGCCCATCGCGGTATTATATCAGAGCACAACATATCGTTAGTGGGATGGATAACATTTATGATAAAGCGAATTAGATCAGATCGCAAGCTATGAGACTCAGGTGTAGCAAAGTATTTTTCCTGAAACCAATCTTGGTATCTCTTCTGATTTCCAAACTTAACAGACGATGCTAAAAAGCTTATTTTTCTTTCCATCTCAGGCAGTAAACGGCATTGCAGAAACCTCCGACTTGTTCGTATATGCAGTAATTGCCAAATTCCGTTAAAAGTTTGATGCAAAATTTTAGGATTGAAAAGTAAGTCACGCCACAGTTGTTCAAACTCAGGAATTCGAGCTACGTTTTGTAGAAGGCTGTAAAAGAAAATTTATTTGAAAAATCAAAAACTATATGTTTTTATTGATTTGTTAGACCCGGTAATCGTAAAGTGAAAGGGTATACTATATTAGGTAAAAAGTATAGAAGGAAGCGTTTCCGACCCTAATAAGTATATATGTATATTCTTGATCGATATCACTAGTCCATACGATCTAGCAATGTTCCTCTGTTTATCTGTATGAACGTCGAGATCTTAAGAACTATAAAAGCTGAAAGGAGTAGATAAAGCTTGAAGATAAGTATCAATTATCAATTTCTATCAATATGACATTTCTATATATATGATGAAGTGACAATTCGATCTATGGAAGAATTCCAGTATTCTTACTCGTTAAAACTATCACTAAAATACTTTTTAAATCTTACCTACCATTACTTATTTAAAATTTTTAGGATATCAGTTTAATTAAACAAAAGTACAAACGTGATTCCGTTAAAAAAGTAAGCCCCTTCATTTATTCTACTTAGACATTGAGCCCAAAAATAAAAACTTAGATATATAATTTAACTTAATATAAGTTAACTTAAGTTAGGTTTCATATGCTATAACTTAATATAACTGAACTTACCAATAATTTACTTATCAAGATAAAGTTCTTGTAAAACCAAGGAATACGTAAATAAAATATTTAGAAAACAAATGCTTCTGAAGAAAAACCACAGTTCACTAAGAAATCCTTTGCTAGAGTTCTTGAATACAACACGATAAGAGCTGACCAACCATCTTGGCCATTTATGCAGGCCAGATTAAATGCATGCATGCATTCAGTTGTATGCATACCTAGGGTTTTCTTTCATAAATTCTCAATAAAATATCTCGATTTAAAAAACTACTTTTAAGACTTTGTAACTAAGTTTATTTTTGGAGGCCACTTCAATGCCGAACATATATAACGTGGAGTAATCGGAGATGTTCCTAATTATGCAAATGCATACGAAAAAACAACGCTAAAATTTGTTGAACTATATATTTGCCAACTGATAACTATAAAATACCAGACTGGATCGACTTCGTAGCATACTCTGGGATGTGGGATTATGTATTGGAAAGCTTTGATATTATTTTATATCATTTTGCAATTATAGCACAATAGCCCATATGTTGAAAAAGACATATAAACTCATCACAAGCACCACAGACATTATCGCGTTTAAAAGCTTCTTAAAATCCACTGAATCCGGGATATATCGTTAAATACAGCAGAGGTAGTCTGTCTGTAGAGTATTCCACAAATATAACTAATGAATCAAGCTAAGCTTTTTGAGAAAAGATTCGACATCAATCTTATCCAACTTAATAAATCTCTAGACAACGTATACAATCTTTGGATAGCGGCTAACTATCTTAAGAGACCAGTGAAAAAAATATTATTGATTGTAAAAGCCAAGGTTTATATATAAATTTACAAAAGAGATTGAAGAAGAAACCTATTTGGGTCATCCTGTCAAATGTATATTAAAATAAAATTTTATAAAATCAAAAAGTTTCCTCATTCTCGATCTCCCTAACAGATCAAATATAGAAACTGAAAAGATTTTATATATAATGGCAGGTCTCGCTGGTAGTCTGCTGCTTTCGTAGAATATACAGCAAACAAAAAATTAAATTTTCTAAAAAAAAATGTTTTTTATGGACTTGTAAAATTCTATCGATTTGACAAAATAATGTTTGCCACGCCCTCACTTTTGAAAAATGATATTTTTTTATTTTTTCTTAGTATTGTAACTTTCTATCGATATGCAAAAAAAAAACTATTTTCAACGCCCACCCTAACGCCCAAAACTGCCACGCTCACTTTTGAGAAATGTGATATTTGTTCATTTTGTTATTAGTCTTGTATATTTCCCTCGATTTTCCAAAAATTTTTCCTTTGCACTTTCACTAGCTGTGTAACGGGTATCAGATAGTCGGGGAACTCGACTATAACGTTCTCTCTTGTTGTTATGTGTAAACCACCGGAGGACACTTAATGTTACTTTTTACTTTCAACCATCGTCATGGATTTAATTTTAATATTAGTTACTCTTAGAGTCTAGGAAGCGTATCCGACATTACGAGGATCCCACTTGAGCAACGATTTCTTTAAATTCATATAATAAATCCATTGTGGAAACTCACAGTTTTAATGTGTAAATTTAAGGGGGAAAGTATATAATATCAGCATGTAACATTAATATTAAGAGAGCAAAACAATTTTTTTTATATGAACTAAAGATTTTAAAAACAAATCATTTTTAAACCCTTTTCTACAGCAATTAAAACGAAATTTGTTGGGAAAATCACGAATTTAATTTTCGGATTTCAAAAAGATTTCAGTTTATCGACGACAAAAAAACCTCTTCTCTTTAGACTAAAATTGTGGCTGGCATCATTTATACAAATTATGATGTCAGAAGCGATATGACTTACAAGATCCTTGTAAAATTTGTTGAAATACAATTTTCACTTTTGAAAATAACATTTAAAAAACATTACAATATGTATTCTGTATATATTTCAACTTTATATGAAATCTGTGAACAATTGACTAAAAATAATTTTGTTTACTTTCAAGCTAAAATGCTAGTGTATTCATAGTGTAAGCAAGGACCACGCTAAACACGGACGCTTTTTGGGTGAGGCTCGGAACAATATTTTTAAATACATTAACCTTTTTTCCCTTTTAACAAGCTGAAAGCCTCGTTCTTACACTATCATTGTGGACGGCTGTCAACGTTGTGGCTTTGCTCGTCAAAAAATGTGCGAAAAGATAACAAGAAATTAAAATATGCTTTGGCTGCTCAATATTAGGCAGTCATCTTTACTAGATTGGATTGCATACCAAGACTTTGAAATATATAAATATATGGCGGTAGGAGTAAGAAAGCCGAAAGTTTAATATAAACAAGAGAACGCTATAGTCGAGTTCCACCGACTATCTGATACCCGGTACTCAGCTAGTGGACGTGCGAAGGAGAGTCTTTAGCACTGACAGTTTTTGGCGGCTTGTGGGCGTTAGAGTTGGCGTGGCAGAAAGTTTTTTGGCAAATCGATAGAAATTTACAAGACTAATACAAAAATGGAAAAATATCAAAACATTTTTCAAAAGTGTGGGCGTAGCAGCTTTCGGCGGTTTGTGGGCGTTAGAGTGGGCGTGGCAAAAAGTTTTTTGGCAAATCGATAGAAATTTACAAGACTAACAAAAATAAAAAAATATCAAAACATTTTTCAAAAGTGTAGGCGAAGCAGTTTTGGGCGGTTTGTGGGCGTGGCAACATGAATCGACAAACTTGCGCTGCGTCTATGTCTCTGGAGTCTGTGGGCTTAGTCTCAACTTTCTAGCTTTTGTAGTTCCTGAGATCTCAGCGTTCATACGGACGGACAGACGGACATGGTCATATCGACTCGGCTATTGATCCTGATCAAGACTATATATACTTTATTTGGTCGGAAACGCTTCCTTCTGCCTGTTACATACTTTTCAACGAATCTAGTATACCCCTTTACTCTACGAGTAACGGGTATAAAAAGGTTAGATTTGTTTGTTTTTCTGTGCGCATGTTAAACGTTATGATTTTGGTAAAAAGCTCAACATAAATATTTTTTGGAGATTTTAACTTGTTTAGCGGGAAAACAGCTATATAACTATATTTCCTCATCCCATAACTGAGCAAATGAGACTTGTGCTACATTATTGAAAAGACATTTCAAAATAAAATCTATGCTTTTCAAATTATGACCACGAAAAATTTGTAAGCTTATTTTAAATTTTTTGAAAACAAAGGTAAACTATATAAAATGTATTAATAAGGCACGCCTATTTGTATATTTCCTGATCCACAAGTTGAATGCCTAACTTTTATATATTGAATTTAGAAAGTTACGTGAAACATTACTTTTGTAACAAAAGTAATATTAAACCATATCTTGAGTGTTCTATCGCCACTTGTTTTTACCTAGTCTAGAGGAATTTTTTTTGTCGTTGGAAAAAATCGGCCTATTTAAAAGTGCAAGGTGTTTTTGGTAATTTTGAAGATATGTATAGAAATGGTACCGAATCAGAACAATAATTTTTTCTTTTTAATTTCCGGAACATAAACCCTTACTGAACTCAAGAGTCGCTAAAGACAATTATGTTTAACATACGTAACCCCCTGTTAAACTAGCTCGAAGAATACATAAATATGTACTGAAGCGATTATTAATTTAATGTAATATTTACCGTACAAAATCCCTTCCTAGTGGTATAATATCATGGAATCTCTCTCGGATCAATGATATCGTAAACTTCACTTCTTTTTGCCGAAGCGACATCAGAGCAGGATTTGCGTGGTCTTCTATTAGGCGTACGAAGCTGTAAACTGTAGACTGAACGAGAAATGGGTTGCCTTCTAACCACGTTCTAAACTCGATAAATATGTCCAAAAGGCTCTCGATAAGAAAAAGATTTCTGGTGGAGACGTCTCCTCCGCCAGCCTGCCGCAAACAGTTCCATATAACATTTTCAACACTTAGAACCTGGTGCTTTACGAATTCCCGTAATAACCAAATTAATTGTCTTCGAGCTACCTCCGTGAGCTTAGTATATTTCTCAGCGACCAGAAGCGTGAGGTTTGTGACAATGCCATTCATTCCGTCTCTAGATACGAGCGTAACGTCCCTATATGTTTTGGGAGCCATAGACGGGTCGGTAAGCATTATGTAGAGAAAGCCGATTGATATTTCCTCATGCTGTTTGTCTTTGCACACAGCTTGTGATAACATATCGTGCATCTCTTTATCACTGAGACCAGAAATTTGCATCTGCAGAGTGACAAATGATCGCTCAAATTTCTAGAAAAAAATAAATGTATTTTTTTTTTTGAGAATTAGTGAAACACTGTTACCTCTTCAATATCATCTTTGCAGTCAACAGCCGTGCAAACGAACAACTTTGAGACGTGAACAATATTTTTTGATTGCTGCTGTTCCATCTGAATGTGCAATTTCATCAAGTTTTTTTTACGGTTACAATGTGCGACTTTAATAAGCGAATACTTTTAACAAACATAAGTTACTATACGTGGGAACATATTCAAAGCGTAAAATACCTAAAAATAACTTCGATTCAAGGCCGACCATTAATTGTTAGTGTTATAACTTTATCCCACAGAGTACATCCCAATAATATAATTGATTTTAAAATACAAAACTTTGATTGCCATTATAACCATTATATATATCTTTCAGTGCCAGAAACAAATATATTAAAAGAAGATTTCTCTTTTATAACAACGTTAAAAATTAAGAAAATATTTGAAATAGGGAAGAAAACGTTATTGCGGCCCGTTTACACTGGCTTGTGTTTATTTAAAAGTCGGTAGCTCGCGATTTCCGTGTTGTTTCTTGCTAAAAATTCGTCTTGAACTAAAATCCTGAAAATCCTCCACAAGCAGCCATGAAAAAACAAGTAAGAGTCGATTTGAGTTCGTGGGTCGTGAGTTCGTTAGTTTTTTGATTTTTGGTAGGTATTAAGTTATGTTTATCATACAAACTGATGATGGCTTTTGTTTGTAGCTAATCTCAACTTAAGGGTGAACGAAAAATGTAAGTGATTGGAAACTAAAATTGCATAATTTTATATCCCAAACCCTCCAACAATGTGTTCCCTACCCGATATTTTGTTATATATTCTTGTCTTAACTTTCTTTCTAATAGGTTTTAGATTAATTGGGCGTAAACCAACATTGGCTTATGATACAAATTTTGAAACATTTATAAAATTACTAACAACCAAAAAAGGACGCTATAGTGGAGTTTCCGACTATTAGTTACCTAGCTGGTGGGAGTGCGAAGGAGAAATTTAGTCGATAGAAATTGGGGAAAACAGAATAATAAAATTAAAAATATTTAGAAATTTGTTAAATGTATGCGCATTACAGCTTGGGACGGTTTGGCGTGCCCAAAACTGGTAGAGTGACTTTTTAGTGCAAACGTTTTCAAAATGTTTTCGGCACCTAGGTAGAAATTAAATAAAAAAATAAGATTTTACATCAAATCAAACTAATTTTTAGAAGTGTTAAAGGTATTTTAAAAAAATCGAAAACAAACCGTTTTGGATGGATTGTAGGGTGACTTGGCCAAATTGTTTTTGCCATATTGATATTTATTAAAAGTTTTGATAACTTCGCTCGCCAGGGAGGACATCTGACATATAAGCTAGCGCTTAGCATTGGCTGTGTGTAAAAAAATAGATCGAAAAAGGAGCAGAGGAACGGAGATTGTAGAAAGTAAAAGTAGAGTGACTCCAAAGAGCGAGTCCGCACGAGCTAGAGCGAGACGGGACGAGTTAGAGGAAAAAGGGAAGAATACAGACAGCGTACGCATGTCAGTTCCAAGAAAGCAACAGTACAGAGTTATACTATGAACTGGAGAGACGGTAATACCGTTATTATGTACAGCAATAATAAAATGATTTTCTTCTATCCGGATAGAATGCAAATATTGTAAGAAAGATCACCTACTTGGCTATGAACGCTTATTTACACTAAAATGATAATGACAACTAAACATAATAAAACAAAGTACGAACACGGGTGAGTAAAACGTTTAAAAATTAAGGGACAGTCCAACAATGAGACCCTCTTATAATCCGGGTTCAGATCCAGTCCAATGTCATCGTTCGGACTACAGCGCTCTCCAGTAGGACGGCTCCAGCAAAGGTTGTACCACACAGAGTTGGTACCGTTTCCTATAGCTTCGGCTAACGTGGAAAACAAGGGCTCTCCAAGTGAAACCGCTGAGGATGCCGTTGAGCGTCTTTCGCAATCGGCGATCGAGATCATCCCTAACGCGGGGGATACTCCTTTAGGGGCGGTGGACAATTTTTGAGGGTCCTCAAAATGTAAAGAAGGAAAGGGAAGGGAAAAAAAAAATTACTTCTTTGTATAGTTCTTAAGAAACCCAAGCCTAACGGCGAAAACAATATCTGTTAGTCATAGACTTTAGGCGTCACGCTGTCACAATATCCGGTGCTTATTCCATTCCGGATATTAACTCGACGAGCCTTGGAAAAGCGAAATACTTTACCACGCGGTATATCCCCAATACAGCCGTTTCAGCCTTAAACGCAAATACGATTTCAATTTTTTAGAGATAATAGATGATGTTCTCACATCGGAAAAATTTGTCGTCGCAGATGCCCTGTCGCGCCTTAGCCTGGATGCGATGCTTATTCCGTGGCTACTGTCCACAGCGCGCTTACCGACGTATCGCATTTATTACCCATGTCGAAACTGCAATTAACTTCTATAGGAACCAGCTGGAATTCGATTTGAAACAAACAAAGTACTCATGCATCCAGGGTACGTTCGGCACCCAATTATAAACCACGCGACAGCCGCTTTAAAGTCCGCCTTGCGAAAATTACTAAAACCCGTAGCAATCAATGGGGTAAAAATCCCGGAAGCATATTTGCTGGTGTTTTAAGATCTTAGCTTAAGGAATTAGTTTTTTAAAATTTAAATAAAGCTGAGACTTGTATTAGAGTTGTCCGATGCCGAACCAGTCTGCGACGCAATTGAAAGGAGAAAAAAAAGGGCCCATAGGGTTTCAAAAGAGGTACGTGTTCAACTCCTTGAGAAGTTAAACTTCCCGAGGATGTCGCGCATAATTCGCGTCCAACTTTTTTCTTGCGAATGTTGCACACTCCATAATTATGGAAGTTATCCTAATATATCCTTGTAATCCGATATGCTTGATTGACCACATGGGCAAGATTTTTGAGCTCTCCATTAGCCACTAAGCTATTTCCGCTGAAGCCGCTGCAGTTTGGCTTTAGGAAAGCGAGATCTGCCTCGAATGTATCAGAAGGGACAAGGCAGCAAGGAGAACTGTTTGGTGATGACACTGGACATTAGAAATACCTTTAACTCGTCGAAACAGGACGTCACCATAGGAGCTAGCACATAGGATTACCGGACGCACTGGTGGGCATAAACAAAGCCCACTTCAGTGATTTAGTGTTATTTTACGCCACAGACGGAGGGACACGTGAGCACAGGGTAACCTGCGCAGTCCCCCAAAGCTCCGTATTCGGGAACAGCAGTGGAATGCCATGTAAGACGGGGGACTGAGGCTGCAACTGCCAGGAAGAATCAAGGTGATTGGCTTCGCAGACCATATTGCTGTAGTAATTGTAGAAAAGAAAAACTGAGTGCCTTGGTAATCCATCTGCACCATAGTGGCTGGTGCATAGTGGTAGGCTCTCATCGGTTGGCCTGGACATTGCACACTACCAAGCAGAAGCCGTATCCAGCCGCAAACAGGTAGAGTCAGCTCCCATCCAAGTCAGAGAGCATACATGGCCTGGTCATGCTAAGTACTAGGCTGACGCTCAAAGAACACCTGGCGGAAACAAACATCAAGGCTAGGGCGATAGCGCGAGCAACAGCAGGGGCCCAAGACAGGGACGGAGGCTACTCCTCTAGTTAGTCTGCAGGGCGACAGTACTGTACGCCGCCGTGATATCGGCCGAAGCTTTCAAGAAAGAAACAGTTTTCCTGTCTTACTTCAACTAGACTGGGCTTTGCACCATCACTCCGCTACGTGGAGAACTTCAATTTAAATAACTTGAAAAAACTATCGGGAGTAGCCGACAACATGTCTGTTTCCTTTCTGGTGGAGCTGCTGACCGCCATCGCGATGGCAGCGACCCTCTTCATGAAGGAAAATGATGTCAAAATAAGAGCGGGACTGCGCTGTGACACTAAAAGAACAGCGCACAAACGCGGCTCCCAAGGTCCAGAAATCTGGCGAGCCTCTCCTTTCGCCCCTTTACGCCAGCCATCCATCTGAAAACTATAAGGCACCGACCACGGACTTCTCATTTCCAGCCCCAGCCCCAGATTGGCAATTGTGGTGCAATTATTCCTATTTTATCCCATTCTTATGCAGGGTCGAATTTCCTTGTTCACGACGCCTGCTGGCCCAATGGTGTATAACTTGGTGTAGATGGGCTCTTCGCTGATCGGGAACACTACCGACGTGTTATACGGCAGGGCCTCGTTGTGATCTTTCAAGTCTTTCGGCCCTCTTATTATTAACACAGGAAATGCCCTTTTTATAAAAAGTGGTGCATCTACGCACTTCACGTCAGTGAAGTTGATGTCCGGGTATCCAGGGAATGAAATTTTCTCAGCCTCCGTAACCCTATTTGAGTTGGCCGGAAGTAAGGGAAGGTGATGCTTCGGCCTGTGTTAATAGGTCTGGTCCGATTATTCCATCGAATGCACTATAGTCCAGAATTAGATTTTTTTTTCGCATAAAGTCGAAAAATCGAGTTTCATGGTTCAAACTTCATACATTTTATTGTTATGGCATTGATATTTTGTGACAAAAAAATTGGGCCAGTGCGACCCGCCCAAAGTAGGTTGGCAGAGCCGAAAGAGAAATTTGCCCCAGTGGGCGAGGTTGGCAGTCCCACGAGGAGGAGGGGAAAGAAGCGCCCCCTACCGTCTACACCCAAAAAAAGATGGAAGGTGTGGATGGCATGTGGGGATAGGGAGAACACGGATGAAGTGCATCCACGCACAAGAGCACTTGCCTTGAAGACGGTTCTCGACCTATGGGAGGGAGAAAAGGAGGAAATAGAAGTAAGAAAGGGAACCGTCAGAACCGAGCACATATATAGGGCCAGGTAACCGCGATGTAGGTCACAAAAATTTTGCAAATCGGACGAACCGCTGTCCGCGACTGCGTTACTAACGGCCGTGTTCGAAATCGTGTGGCACAAATAAGCTTGTGAGTTCGATCGGTCTTCTGGAGGTGAAAGCTCCAATATATTCGTTAGTGGTACTTTTTTGTTTTAGGGAAATTATTCAGGAAAGAAAAACCCGATCCGGAGATCGACGAGCAGAAGAAGACAGGAACAGGAAGATACCAGCCAGGAGAAAGGAAAGAAAAGTGAGTCCGTTCCAAAAGGGAACAGAATTAGGAATACAATTTTTATGGGTTTTAGAAGGGCGGAAACGCTTTTTCTCGGCCCCGGGATATCCTCATACTGGACCCGGGGAGACTTTTTCTTGAATCCGAGATCCTTTTTCTTGGACCCGTGGCCTTGTGGATCGATTCCAATCTCAAGCCCCACTCGGAAGCGAGCAAACCCGCCCGGGAGAAGTTCTCAAATTCTCAAAATTGAGAATAATTAGAATAGTTATTTATTTATTTATTTAATCCACATTTATACCACATACATCCACCATATTCCATATTTATTTATTGAACGTAATTTATTTATTTATTTAATTTATTTATGTGTTATTTATTATGTGCCAGTGCTAAAATTATTCGTAAAAATATGTGATATATTCCTCTGTGTGTAATTATTTCTTTATTTATTTTGGTAGCTACTAACATGCCATAAGAACACACGCATATTTACTAAAAGAGAATTGAATCTTAAAATAGCAAGTAAACGGTGATTAAAACCGGTAACCGTTAAATTGATTAAATTTAAATACTACACAAAAAACATAAAACTCAACACAAAAACAAATATTTAATCTAAGCACGAGTCAAAGCAAATGAAAACCTAAATCCTAAATATACGACATCCGCGAGAAGACAATACCGGTCGGGTGTAGGGGTATGAACCTTTCTTAAACAACACGACCCGTCTCATCCCCTGATCCTCATTGGAACTCCATTTAGGCAGGAAAATCTGAAGGAATATGAAGGTCAATTGATTTAAAGAATATATATGTATATTTGTACTGACATACTTGTGCAATAGTTTTGTGTCCTCATCGTTTTCTTCCTGATCATTAGTCGTCTTTGTTGTTATTATTGGCTTTGGCCCAGGGCGATGAAAGACATACCGCCGAGATCGCCCGATTCGTGTACGCCCTGAGGGTGTTCAGCGTGGAGCAGCTGCGGGAGGAGTGCCTCAAAGTGGAGGAGGCCTTCATGAAGCGTGAAAGCCGAGCCGCATATCGCGGGCCGGCCAAATTCCCGACGAGCGGACGACAAGTGGAGGAAGTGGCGATCGAGTCATCCGACGGCGAAGCTGGAGGGCAGGATCCGTGCATCGAGGAAGTTTCTCGGTCGAGAATTAGTTGCTGGAACTGCGGGCAGCCGGACCACGGACTGCGTATCGTCTGATCGGAAGATCTTCTGCTACCGATGCGGGAAGCCGGAGGTGGTCACTCCAAACTGCCCGGTATGTGCGGAAAACGGGAGGACGAGCGCCGGAAAGGTGGGAGACCCGCACTTGAAGTTCAGACCTAACCGTTCATAAGCCTTTCTACGAAGCCACCAACAATTATACTTAGATTAGAAAATAAGAAAATCATCAATCAGAATAATATTCAAAACAATAGGTTTAGATATTTACCAGCAGAGGAGCGGATGCAGAGGTACCTCGAAGATCGGAACCGGATTTCTGTCAAACACCAGATAGACGGGAGGCGGAGCGTCAGCCGAAGGCTTTTAAAGGCCAGAAGCAGATTTCGGCAGAGGCATCAGACGCGACGTGCCGTGGTGGAAGCCGTCCGTCGTGAGATGGGAGGCAATCCCAGAGTCTTCGCCGAGGTACGGATACAGGGCAAGCCCATTTCCGGTTTGCTAGACACAGGAGCGTCGATCTATGTCCTGGGGAAAAGCAGCCGTGAATCGCTGGAGGAGATCGGCGTCAGCATGGACAAGTACACGTTGATCGTTAGGACTGCTGCGGGAGAAGATCGGTCAATTATAGGTCGAGTATATGTTCCGGTGGAGTTCAAGGGAGTGGAGAAGGTACTTACCTTTTACGTGTGCCCTACCTGGAGCAAGCACTTTACCGGAGTCGATTTCTGGAGGCGATTCGCGTTGGTACCGGCTATCTTCGGAGAGATGCCAACAACGAAACCGAAGCCGAACGTGGAAGAAGTGTAGGGCGCGACAAATCCGTGGCTGGATGGCTAAACCACAAAAGAATCTGCAAGGGAGTGGGATCTGCAAGAAGAGGAAAACAGTCGATTAGAAGCGGTAAAGAAGGGGTTCCTATCTTTCGAGGACGTCGGTCTGGGCAAGGCGCAGAACTTTCAAGGATCGGCATTATCCTCAGTCGCCAACGATGCAGGAGATAGTGTGGGCCGAAGTGAATAAGATGTTGGAGCTTGGCGTGGTCGACGTCAGCGAGAGTCCGTGGAGTAACCGCACGACAGTGGTGCGAAGGCCGGACAAGAACAGATTCTGTTTAGACGCACGGAAGCTGAACAACCTCACCGTAAAAGACGCTTATCCGCTGCCATGCATAGAAGGAATCCTGTCCAAAATCGAGCAGAAGCACTATATTTCAAGTTTTGACTTGAAGTTCGCATTCTGGCAGGTGGAGCTGGATCCCGAAAGTCGTCCATACACGGCGTTTACGGTTGCTGGGAGGCCTTTGTACCAGTTCGCCATGATGCCGTTCGGCCTGCGCAATGCGGCGCAGCGGATATGTCGGCTGATGGACAAGTGCAGTTGAGATCGAACGTCTTTGTTTACCTGGACGACCTGCTGATCATCGCACTAGACTTCGAGACCCATCTGAAGGATCTCCGGTTGGTAGCGGAATGCCTGAAAAAAGCTAAACTTATCGTCAGTCTGAAAAAGTCTACATTTTGGTACAAGGCGTTAAAATACCTCAGATTTATCATCGGTGGAGGGACCATTCTGATGGATGTGGACAGTATCGTCGCAATTCATAAGATTCCTGAGCCGAAATCGGTGAAAGAGCTACGAAGCTTCTTGGGAACAGCGGGATGGTATCGCCGGTTCATCAGGGACTTCGCAACCATGGCGGCCCCGCTCACCGACGCCCTGAAAAAGGGAAAGAACACCCGATTAATGCTGAACGACGAGGCCAAGGACGCGATACAGGCGCTGAAGACGGCACTTACCTCGGCCCCTGTCTTGGTCCACAGACGACCGTTTTATGTCCAGTGTGACGCGTCTCACTATGGAGTTGGAGCAGTCCTGACGAGGAGAAGAACGAGCGTGCGATTGCTTTCTTCTCTGCAAAGCTAAAAAAACACCAGATAAAGTATTCAGTTACGGAGAAGGAGTGCTAGATAGTGCACCGGAAGGGATCCGAAAATGTGGTGGCCGACACGCTTTCCAGATGCGTAGAGGAGCTGAACTGGACGCCGACGATGCGGGTTCGCTACGACGGAGTTCGAATCTGCGGAGTATAAAGAGATACGGGATGAGATATTAGAAAATCAGTATCGACTACCGGATGTCCGAGTGGACGGTAGCCTCGTATTCAAACGCAGCAGATTCGACAGGTCGGAGGATGAAGTCCAAGGAGGGACTTGGAAACTGTGGATCCCAGCCTCACTCACAGCTAGTCTGATCGCAACGGCTCACAACGAACCGACGTCAAGACATGTAGGCGTAAGAAAGACGCTGCAGAGACTCCAGTGGCAGTATTACTGGCCGGGAATGACGATCCAAGTCTGGGACTTCGTGGGGCAATGCATCCAATGCATGGTGTCGAAGGCGCCTAATTACCGCACTTAGGTCGGGATAGGGCAGGAAATGGTGACGGATAGGCCATTCCAGAAATTATATATACTCATCCTAGGCAAATATCCGCGATCCAAGCGAGGGAAGGCCTGGATAATTGTGGTCGTGGACCATTTCTCCAAGTTTACCTTCCTGAAGTCCATGAAGGAATCCACAACGTCCAATGTCGTCGAGTTCCTGGTGCAGAAGTATTTTTCAAGATTGGCGTGCCGGAGATAATCCACTTCGACAATGGCAAGTAGTTTACCGCCAAGGCCTTTCAGGAGATGATGGAGACGTACGGGATCCAGCATATGCGGACGGCGGTATACTCTCCGCAAAGCAACGCTGCTGAAAGGGTCAACCGGACGGTACTGGCAGCGATTCGGACGTATTTGGAGCAAGAACACCGAGACTGGGACGCATACCTGCCAGAGATTGAAGTCGCGATACGGAACTCCGTTCACGAAGCGACGGGCGTGACGCCGTTCTTCGCGGTATTCGGGCAGCAGATGTATCTCCACGGCAGCTGGTACAAATTGGCCAGAAAACTGCGGTCAATGACGGATCACGAGGTAGTCACTTAGAACTCACAGGACAAGGGGAACCTAATCCGTGAACGCATCAGCCGAAACCTACATCAGGCCTACGAGCGGAGTAGCCGGCAATACAACAAGCGCGCTCGTGAATTCCTCGTGAAACCAGGCCAAGAAGTATTCCGGCGAAACTTCACCTTGAGCGATTTTGGGAAAAATTACAACGCTAAGTTCGCCCGGAAATTCGCGAGATTCCAAGTCCGAAGGCCAGTCGGGAACGACATGTTCGAACTGGAAGACCTGGCGGGGAAGCCTATTGGCATCTATCATGCTAAATGCGGCTGTAAGAAGGAACGACACGCTGAAAATAGGGACTGTGTAGGATACGTACCGTGGGTGTGGCCTACGTTCGGGTAACCCAGGAGATACGGGGCAAGGGCCGACCGCCGGGTGAGCACCGCGGAGCGTGTCCAGGGTTTTTCGTCTTTAATTTTGTTTGTTTTAGTGTGGGAAAAGCTTGCAAATATTCCCCTCCTTGTACGAATGGCGAATTTTTGCGTGGTGTTCCATTCTGACTGGTGATCGATAGCCGTCGGCGAAACAAATATCGTCTGGAACGCACCGAAAGTGGGTTGGCAGAGCCGAAAGGGAAATTTTACCCAGTGGGCGAGGTTGGCAGTCCCACGAGGAAGAGGGAAAAGGAGAAAACAATTACAGGAAAATTTACAAGACTAATACAAAAATGAAAAAATATTAAAACATTTTTCAAAAGTGTGGGCGTGGCAGTTTTGGCCGGTTTGTGGGCGTTAGGGTGGGCGTGGCAACAAGTCTTTCTGCAGATCGATAGAAAATTGCAATACTAATAAGAAAATGAAAAAATATCTAAACATTTTTATAAAGTTTAGGCATGCCAGTTTTGGGCGGTTTGTGGGCGTCAGAGTGGGCGTTAGAGTGGGCGTGGCAACATGAATTGACAAAATTGCGCTGCGACTATATCTCTGGAGTCTGTATGCTTTCTCTCAACTTTCTAGCTTCTATCAGTTCTACAGACGTAGTCCTATAGATCAGTTCTATAGGTCAGTTAAATTTTCAAAAAAAAAAAAAAAAAAAAAAAAAAAAAAAAAAAAAAAAAAAAAAAAAAAAAAAAAAAAAAAAAAAAAAAAAGTCAGTAAAATTTTGCAAAGCGACTGCGTTACTAACGGCCGTGTTCGAAATGGTGTGGCACAAATAAACTTGTGAGTTCGGTCGGTCTTCTGGAGGTGAAAGCTCCAATATAATCGTTAGTGGTGTTTTTTTGTTGTAGGGAAATTATTCAGGAAAGAAAACCCCGATCCAGAGATCGAGAAGGAGAAGAAGGCAGAAACAGGAAGATAGTAGCCAGGAGAAAGGAAAGAAAAGTGAGTCCGTGCCAAAAGGGAAGAAAATTCGGAATACAATTTTAATGGGTTTTAGAAGGGCGGAAACGCTTTTTCTCGGCCCCGGGATATCCTCATTCTAGGCCCGGGAAGACTTTCTTGGATCCGAGATCCTTTTTCTTGGACCCGTGGCCTTGTGGATCAATTCCAATCTCAAGCCCCACTCGGAAGCGAGCAAACCCGCCCGGGAGAAGTTCTCAAATTCTCAAAATTGAGAATAATTAGAATAGTTATTTATATATTTATTTAATCCACATTTATACCACATACATCCACCTTATTCCATATTTATTTATTGAACTTCATTTATTTAATTTATTTTTGTGTTATTTATTATGTGCCAGTGCTAAAATTATTCGTGAAATTGTGATATATTCCTCTGTGTGCAATTATTATACCCGTTACTTGTAGAGTAAAAGGATATACTAGATTCGTTGAAAAGTATGTAACGTTGAAAAGTATGTATGCTGCAAAAGTATGCAGCAGAAGGAAGCGTTTCCGACCATATATAGTATATATATTCTTGATCAGGATCAATAGCCGAGTCGATCTGGGCATATCCGTCTGTCGGTCTATCCGTCCGTCTGTCCGTCCGTCTGTCCTGAGATCTCGACGTTCATACGGACACGTCGAGATCTCAGGAACTATAGAAGCTAGAAAGTTGAGATTCAGCATGCAGACTCCAGGGACATAGAAGCAGCGCAAGTTTGTCGATTCATGTTGCCACACCCACTCTAACGCCCACAAACCGCCTAAAACTGCCACGCCCACATTTTTTAAAAATGTTTTAATTTTTTTTAATTTTTGTATTAGTCCCGTAAATTTCTATTGATTTGCCAAAAAACTTTTTGTCACGCCCACTTTTGAAAAATGTTTTGATATTTTTTAATTTTTGTATTAGTCTTTTAAAGTTCTATCGATTTGCCAAAAAACTTTTTGCCACGCCCACCGTAACGCCCACAAACCGCCAAAAACTGTCAGTGTGGAAGACTCTCTTGCGCACGTCCACCAGCTGAGTAACGGGTATCAGATAGTCGATGAATTCGACTATAGCGTTCTCTCTTGTTTCTGTATTTATTTTCGTGACTACTAACATGCCATAAGAACACACGTATATTTACAAAAAGTGACTAGAATCTTAAAATAGCACGTAAACGCTGTTTAAAACAGGAGACACGTAACATGATAATTAATTTAATTTAAATACTACACAAAAAAACATAAAACTCAACACATAAACACATAATCTAAGCACGAGTCAAAGCAAATGAAAACGTAAATCCTAAATATACGATATCCGCGAGAAGATAAGACCGGTCTGGTGTAGGGGTATGAACCTTTCTTAAACAACACGACCCGTCTCAGCCCCTGATCCTCATTCGAACTCCATTTAGGCAGGAAAATCTGAAGGAATATGAAGGTCATTTGATTTAAAGAATATATATGTATATTTGTACTGACATACCTGTGCAATAGTTTCGTGTCCTCATCGTTTTCTTCCTGATCATTAGTCGTCTTTGTTGTTATTATTTGCTTTGGTCAGGGCGATGAAAGTCTACAAATTTTGAAAGAAAATTTTAATTACTATGAGTTTGATATATAAGTAAATATTATAATGAGGATGAATTGCTAGAATCTATTATTTGGGGGGGAAAGATGAGCGGATGAGCCGGTAACCTGGAAGAAGCCAACGGAATCATGCCGGGGAGATTTCACAATGGAAAAAGTCCGTATCTCAGGCACGGAGGGTGCGTAAAAAGGGGTTGTTAGCGCCCACACCCCGAGCCCACGTTCAGGAGTTCGAAGTTCGTGTCAGTTGGAATTATTCCTGGTTTGATGTGCTTCGCGGCTGATATGTCGATTGTTGTTGTTTTGTGGATTCCATTGTGAGGAGTTAAAACTTCGCACAAATGCAGATGGTGATCGCATGAGGAGTGCCTGCCGTTGCCAGTTACGGAACAAATCAACGCGTAGTAACGGCAGTGCGACACCAAGAAGAAAGAGGGTTTGGAGACTCCGAGAGAAGAGAGTTTGGAGACTCTCTAGCTGGAGAAAGAGAGTGTGGAGACGCTGAACCTATAGGAAAGTGAGTTTAGAGAGAGAAGGTTTAAAGGCGAATAACGGGACAGGTTGAACTTTGGACCGGGCCAACAGTAAAATCGTGGATTTTGGTTCCGGAGACTGGAGGCCAGAGGGATGAACCGCTAAATGAGGTCTATATAAGCAGACCGAACGCTGGAAGAAGGACAGTCAAGGAGAACAAGTATACCAGTGAACAAGTGAAGAACGAAGTCAGCAAAAGAGCTACCGCCGTGGTAGTCAATAAGGAGCAAGATCGCTACGTCAAGACGTTCGGGACAAGGAAAGTCTCCGAATTGAGACGCATGTAGCTGAGGTCCAATACGACGAAGCACGGGTAGCCCGGAAGCATTCAACAGGCGAGACCGAACCGAAGTGGGTCGATTGTGTCGGAGACTGCGTACGTGAACCCGGCGATAGCCTGGTGTGTCCGTGCGATCCCAGCAGGCGTGGTACCGGGATATCCTCATTCTAGGCCCGGGGAGACTTTCTTGGATCCGAGATCCTTTTTCTTGGACCCGTGGCCTTGTGGATCAATTCCAATCTCAAGCCCCACTCGGAAGCGAGCAAACCCGCCCGGGAGAAGTTCTCAAATTCTCAAAATTGAGAATAATTAGAATAGTTATTTATTTATTTATTTAATCCACATTTATACCACATACATCCACCTTATTCCATATTTATTTATTGAACTTCATTTATTTAATTTATTTTTGTGTTATTTATTATGTGCCAGTGCTAAAATTATTCGTGAAATTGTGATATATTCCTCTGTGTGCAATTATTATACCCGTTACTTGTAGAGTAAAAGGATATACTAGATTCGTTGAAAAGTATGTAACAGGCAGAAGGAAGCGTTTCCGACCATATAAAGTATATATATTCTTGATCAGGATCAATAGCCGAGTCGATCTGGGCATATCCGTCTGTCCGTCCGTCTGTCCGTCTTTCCGTCCGTCTGTCCGTCCGTCTGTCCTGAGATCTCGACGTTCATACGGACACGTCGAGATCTCAGGAACTATAAAAGCTAGAAAGTTGAGATTCAGCATGCAGACTCCAGGGACATAGAAGCAGCGCAAGTTTGTCGATTCATGTTGCCACACCCACTCTAACGCCCACAAACCGCCTAAAACTGCCACGCCCACATTTTTTAAAAATGTTTTAATTTTTTTTAATTTTTGTATTAGTCCCGTAAATTTTTATTGATTTGCCAAAAAACTTTTTGTCACGCCCACTTTTGAACGCTGGAAGAAGGACAGTCAAGGAGAACAAGTATACCAGTGAACAAGTGAAGAACGAAGTCAGCAAAAGAGCTACCGCCGTGGTAGTCAATAAGGAGCAAGATCGCTACGTCAAGACGTTCGGGACAAGGAAAGTCTCCGAATTGAGACGCATGTAGCTGAGGTCCAATACGACGAAGCACGGGTAGCCCGGAAGCATTCAACAGGCGAGACCGAACCGAAGTGGGTCGATTGTGTCGGAGACTGCGTACGTGAACCCGGCGATAGCCTGGTGTGTCCGTGCGATCCCAGCAGGCGTGGTACCGTCGCCACCAGTCCGAGCAGACGTGGGGTTGGCGTGTTGCTGTTCCACCAGGCGTTTGCCTTGGGGATAGCAGCCGTTAGCTGTCGTGAGTGCGCGTACGACGACAAATCCTTAGCCCAAGTGACGGGCCCCAGCGTCACGGTCTGCGCCATCCAGGACGACGAGAGCGGTCCGTCCGCATCGGCAGGAGAGAAAAGGTAGGGTGGAACGTTCGATTAAGTCATACAAAAGGGTGTGATAAATAGTAGATTTTATACTCGAAAATTAATGTTTTTGGAGGCAGTTTTCTCAATTTGTATCTAATTTCGACAAATACTTTTCATTTGTTTTCTCTGAAAATGCTAATATGGTACATATTTAATGTTTTAAAAACAAAAAATAAATAAATGTTAAATAAAAAAATTTGTATTTATTTTTATTTTATCAATTGTTCATCTATTTTTACCTTTTTTTACCATTTTGTTCAAAATAATAATTCAATTTTACTTTATTTCATATTTTTGAAGAATAATTAATCATTATACATTCATTTAAATTCATTACAAAGTCAGGGATTGAAAAACAAGCCGCCAATACAGGAAAAATGTATGCCCGCCATACAATTTCGTGCTGCGCAGCAACTGCGCTTGTAGCAGAATTTGCACTAAGCCGCGCGTTTTTTACGCTGAGTTGAAAGTATCTTTTGCCTGGGAAATTCGGGGTGGGACGTGGGGGGACCCGATCTCTTTTGATTCTGATAAAGAACATATTCAAGAACAACACCTCATACTCCAAACCCAGGGTAGGGAGTCGATTTATATACTCCATCAAAGTTGGAAAATATGTGAAAATTAGTACTTCAGTAAAACAGGTATGCAAAGAATATTATACATTTATTCTACCTTGGTTTTATCGAGATTTGATGACCCTTTTCATAGAGACCATAACCAAGCCGGTCGGTTACATATTTTACCTAAAAATCGACCGCGAAATCCGAATTTTCTACAAAAAATACCTGCTTTTTTTGCAACCGAAAAAAGGTTCACCTTTGAACACGTGTAACTTCTAAAATACTGAACCGATTTGAATTATGTTTTGTATTAAACCCTTTTGAACTATTACGCAACGATGCGTTCTACGTATCTAATGCGCCATTGTGCGACGGAAGGTTAGGTTGGCAGATGGAAGGTGCGGCGAAATCAATGCAAAGTTCCAAATAGGAGTGGAGTTCCGCAACAGGCGAGCCTGCTGATATTACCAGGAGTAGTGGATGCGTTGGTGCTGGGGTGGAATTTCCTCACGCAAGTCGGGGCCGAGATCAGGTGTGCCGGTCATGAAATCCGGATACCGGCTAGAGGCAGACACAACGGGTGGCTCGAGGAGAAGTTGTCGGTCGCAGTAGTCCAAAAGGATGGCGAAGAAAATGACATGAATAAATTCCTGGAAACAGAGCTAGCGGAGTTTCCCTCCATGACCGTAACATCTAGTATAGCCGATCACACGATAACCATGAAGGATGATAAACCAATTAAGCAGAGATACTACCCCAAGAATCCAAAGATTCAAGGGGAGATCAATGCAAAGGTGTACGAACTTCTGGAAATGGGAATGATAGAGCATTCAAGGAGCCCGTATAGCTCACCCATAGAACAAAAACGGGAAAACTGAGACTATGAGTGGACTTCAGGCAGATAAACGCGAAATCCATAAAGGATGCCTACCCGGATGCCACGGATAAACTACATCCTCGACCAACTAAGGGAGGCGCGCTTCATAAGCAGTCTGGACCTTAAGGATGGGTATTGGCAAATACCGTTGGAAGAGTCAAGCCGGGGCCTCACGGCTTTCACGGACCCAGAGAAAGGGCTGTTCCAATGGAGAGTGATGCCGTTTCGATTGCACTCCGCGTCGGCCACATTTCAACGGGCCCTGGATCAGGTGATTGGACCTCAAAGTTTCCGACCCAGTCTTGGCGTGCCCCGACTTCGGAAAAACGTTCATCCTGCAAACGGACGCCAGTGACGGGATTGCCGTGATCCTCACACAGGACACAGAAGATGGCGAAAAGGTCATGTCATACTCCAGCCGGACCCTAAACGGAGCAGAGAAAGAGTGCTTGGCAATTGTGTGGGCTATTCGGAAGCCAAAGCGAGGGCTACCACTGTAAAGTAGTGACGGATCACATGGCACTGAAGTGGTTGAACCACATAGAAAGCCCTTCGAGAAGAATTGCCAGATGGGCGTTGATTCCGCATAGAGCAGGGAACGAAGATGTAGTGACCTGGATGCTATATGTTCCGCGGCAGCTGAGGGAAACTGTCCTGCGCGAAAACCACGACTCCCCCGCAGGCGGTCATCGAAGCATGGAATCAATATGTTGTTGGTGCTGATCGACAGGTTTTGAAAGTGGACGGAATTGGTGCCTTTGCGAACAGCCACGGCAGAAACGGTGCAGAAAGCGTTCAGGGAACGCATAGTCGCACGATTTGGA
This sequence comes from Drosophila teissieri, assembly GCF_016746235.2. NCBI lineage: Eukaryota > Metazoa > Arthropoda > Insecta > Diptera > Drosophilidae > Drosophila > Drosophila teissieri. The sequence goes on along the minus strand of NC_053029.1, from coordinate 25,378,594 downwards.
GTACCGAAGGTGGTGATTACGGACAACGGCGTGCGGTTTACGAGCCGGGCTTTCAAGAAGTTCCTCAACGACATGGGGATAAAGCAGCAGTTTACGGCACCGTACACCCCGTAGGAGAATCCGACGGAGAGAGCGAACCGCACTGTGAACACAATGATAGCACAGTTTGCTGGACAGAACCAGGGAAATTGGGATGAAAGATGGCCCGAAATTATGCTGGCTGTGAATTCCAGTGTGTCAGATTCCACAGGCAATTTTGACACAGGGCCGCGAGCCAACATTACCGAATGCACTCTTTGACAGAGAAACACTAGGTACAGGAAGGCAACCAGAGTCACAGGAAGGAAACGCTGAGAAGATGAAAGAGATCTTCGAGGTTGTGCGGAGGAACCTGGAGAGGGTGTCCCAGGACCAAACAAGGCATTACAACCTACGGAGAAGGCAGTGGAAGCTAAGGATTGGTGAAGTGGTATGGGCCAAAGAGCACCATTTATCAAAAGCGCCTAAAGGGTTTGCGGCCAAACTAGCTCCGAGGTTCGATGGGCCGTACCAAATTGTGGATTTCATATCGCCAGTGATATGTAAGATTCGGCATGGTCTAGCGAAGGATGGTGTTGAGAACGAGGATGCGGATACGGCGGGAGAAAACAGGGAAAGCATGCAGTAGAACGACAATACCTGAGAACGGACGAGGCTCGACAACCGTTCTAGCGTCAGGCCAAGGCGAGAGTCAACGGATGCAGACTGCGAGTCCGACAACCGTTCTAGCGTCAGGCCAAGGCGAGAGTCAATGGATGCAGACTGCGAGTCCGATAACCGTTCTAGCGTCACGCCAAGGCGAGAGTCAACGGATGCAGACCACGAGCGGACCAGAATATTGCCTTAACAACCTCACCAGGAAAGAGTAAGACCACTGACGGCGGGAAGTGGAAGTGGAAGAACAACGGAACCTGAGAACGGACGATGGTCGCCAACCGTTCTAGCGTCAGGCCAAGGCGAGAGTCAACGGATGCAGACTGCGAGTCCAACAACAGTTCTAGCGTAAGGCCAAGGCTAGAGTCAACGGAGGCAAGCCACGAGCGAACCAGAGTACCGATGAACATTCCCGACGGAACAGAGCGGGACAGAGGGACAAGAATGGAATAGGACGACTGTCTATCCGTCTGGCCCCGTCAGAGTCAACAGCCCCACCACCGGAAAAAGAGATCCGATCCGGCTCTACAAAAAGAAATAATAATAATAAAGAAATACAAGGAGGCTGCGCAACCGGGCAATGAGAAGTCCGTTCAATTTTCCCGAGGAAAGAGGAGAGACGGGCCGGGCCCGGAGCGCCAACACAAGAAGGCATAACGGGACGGAGAAAGAGAGGGATCCACACTGGCGTAAACCGCCGAGGGACATAACGGTAAAGGTCCAAAGAGGAGAGGCGAAACCGAGGTGTAATGGAGAGATGAACAGAGGGTCCGCGTCACAAAAAGTTCGACAGTCAAATGCACCACACGAGGAGGCTGGCCCCTCTGGGTCAGAGTCTTGAAGGGCCCGCCGAAGGGCAAGGGCGGTCGGGGGGTAGGCGGTTGCCTAACCCTCGGCCCACCCAAGCTCCAAGGCGTGGTGCCGAGGATGATCGGTGAGAAGACCCGGAGCCAGTGGTCACTTCGGACGAGAGTGAGCTGGAGTGGGAGGAGGACCCGGCCAAGGAGCTGCTAGCCGGATCCTTTTGGGGACCGCGCCGGTGTTCGAGGAGGCGAGGCGGAACTCTAGAGGGAGCGGGGAAACGTCGGCGACCATGGCGAACGCCACCGTCAAGATGCAGAGGCTGGAGGCCGACCAAGTGGTGGCAATAGGAGCCCCGCAACCCGAACGGATGGCAGCCCGGGAGGAGTACGAGGACGCCAAGGCAACGCGTGTCCGCATGCAGCAGCGGGCAGCCATGGCGGCCATGTACGAAGTGCTGCAGCGGTCAGAGTCCAAGGAGGAGAAGGTGACGCCAGGAGCTCGAGAAGGCGGAGGAGGAGAAGCGCGCGGCATGGGAGTTGGTCGCCTGGCACGAGGAGGGAGCAGCCGATGAGGAGGGAAGGGAGGTACCCGCCACCCCGCGGAACATCCACTCGGAGGAGGTGGTAAAAGTAGGGACCCCGGAGCCGTCCCCACCCCCGTCACCCATCTCGACAGCAGGGTTCCCGCCCACTCCCCGGCCACCCAGCCCCCCACTCAACCCGGTGCCGACCGCCCACGGCTCCATCGATCTATGCTTTACACACGCTAGCTGGACTACACTAGGCGACAGCGCGACAACCATGTCGCCTCCCTCGTTGCGGTACTTTGGCGCCAGCCATATTATGCGTCGTAGTCAAATTCTAAGAATGATTTCAAAATTTACCAAACTCATTGCGCAGATGCGACTTGCAAGCACAGTTGTCAAACTATGTTAATAATGTGACAGACACGTACAGTGGTCAAAATACATTCATTATGCGACACGGCCTTCCTGACATAATACACGTCCTCGTGTGTTGTCTTAAATATACCACACAAGTGACAATACTTCAGGATTCAAATACTCTCTGGATATTTCAAAGAATTATTTTCATTTAATTTATTACTAATTCTAATCAGTTTAAACTTCATTCTTATCATAACATGATTAAAGTATTTAAATTTTCGTAACATAATTTAAATTTAATAAATTGTACCATTCGTGTAAGTCCTTTAACACATTTTTTTATTTCCTTTTACACATAATTAACTTATCATTTGTGTAGTTCCATTAACACATAATTAACTTATCGTTTGTGTAGTTCCATTAACACATACAACCCCCGCCATAACAAGTCTCTTCTGCTATGGTGCGGTCTTCAGTTTCTCTATTGAGCAACAGACACAACTTCTATTGTGCTGTCCCTATCTTTACATAACTCATCGAGTATCTGATTATTTGGTATTGCTTTTAAACATTCATGTGAATACTTATATGTTCGATTACATGTTAAAGTTTTTTGTGCATATCTATCTCCATCCAATACTTCAATTATCTCAAATGGCTCTTTAAATTTTGGATCAAGTTTAGTTTGATGACGTTCTTCGTTTTTGAGCAAAACGTGATCACCCACTTTGAAATTTACTATTTTAGCCTTATTTTTATCAAACCTATCTTCGTCGTATTTTGCTTGAGTTTCCATGTTCCTTTAAGCCCCCTTTCTCAAATTTTCTTTGTCTACCTCATTATTGTTATTTTCATTTAGCTGCAACAAGCCAAAAGGTCGAGCTTCTTTACCAATCAATAATTCCAAAGGGCTAAACTTAGTCACACGATTAATCGTGCAATTCATTGCTAGCTGCACTTCAGACAACGCATTCTGCCATAATCTCTGACTAGTTTCGACAGCCGTTAGCATACCTTTCAAGGTTCTACCTGACCGTTCGCTCTATTTGCACCAGTAACAAATAAATGTAGATTAATTTTTTGAGAGGAGCAAAACTCGCGAATACTTTTACTTGCGAAACTACGTTCTTGATCTGCTATAATTCGAGTGGGTAAACCAATCAAGGACACGGCTGATTTTACAGCTTGGTGTTACTATTTCGCTGTATTTTTCTATGTAGTATTCCCTTCCGCAATTCATATGTTTTATCCAGATTTTCTGGTAACTCATTATTCATTAACTTTAAAATTATTTCTCGTATCCCAGTATCTCGCTGTTGTTATGAAACTAACCAGTTCTCAGATACCTCGGTCAAATTGATTCGTAACTCTGGAATCTTATTCAAACTTTTGTGTTGTTCAAGCACTGGATTCCGAGAGAGACAGTCTACATGCGCCATTTGCTCGCCTCTTCTATACTCTATTTCGAAATCAAAGGCTTGTAAAAACGCCCACCATCTATGCACCCTCGGTGTTAAATCTAGTTTTGTGCGGCTGGCCTTTAAAGAATTACAGTCAGCATAAACTATAAATTTACGTCCCTTCAAATAATGTCGGAAGTGTTTAATAGCGTTTACCACTGCTAACGTCTTCAGTTCGTATGAATGGTATTTAGATTCGGCGGGAGACGTACACTTACTGTAATACTCTACAGCATGAGGTTTATTGTCAATTTTATGTAACAGGATCGCTCCATACCCAATACAACTGGCGTCAGTATGCAGCTCTATTGAGTATTGCGGATCGAATATGGTTAAAACTGGCGTCTGAGTCAATATAGTTATTATTTTTATTCGTACCTGTTCATGCACTGGTAACCAAACAAAGCCAGTGTTTTTCTTAGATGTGAGAAGATACAGAGGCTTAAGTGTTTGGGAGAAATTTAACACAAATTGCCGAAAATAGGTGGCTAAACCAATGTATTGTCTGAGCTGTGAGACATTTTAAGGTGGTGGTAAGGTTTTTAAAGCCTGAATTTTGCGTGAATTTGGCCTGACTTCTCCGTTGCTTATTTCAAATCCGAGATACTCTATTTTTGTGGTGAGAAAGGAACACTTTGTGACATTAAATGAAAATCCAGCCTTACTTAATGTCTCCAATACTTTTTGCAATTTAACTAGCGCCTCTTCTTTGCTTTCTGCTATTATGAGAACATCATCAATATACACAATTGCATAAGTGTAAGCTAGAGCTCATAGGGCCTTCATTATAGCCCGCTGGAACATAGATGGTGCATTCTTCGAACCAAACGGCATTTTCAAGAACTCGTATTGACCCTCTGGCGTTACAAATGCATTTCATTCAATTGAGTCCTCGGACTGGAATTTGGTAAAAGCCGCTTGCCATATCAATGCACGAAAAGTATTTAGCACCCCGAAGCTTAGCAATTTGGTCTGAGATGAGGGGCAATGGATACTTCTCAGCCACAGTGTTTTCTTTTAGCATGCGATAGTCCACACACAGTCGATCGGTGCAATTTTTTTTTTTAACTAGCATCATGGGACTAGCGAAAGGTGAACAGCTGGGCCGATTAATATATTAGCTTTTAGTAATTCGTCAACTTTAAGCCGCACTTCGATTTTCTCTTCTTCACTAAGCCTATATGGCCGCCGTTGTACTGTCTTTTGCTGATCTATTAATCTAATTTTCAACTGCCCTGTGGTGACCCTAGTCTTTGGTATTCCATCAATAAACCAATCTGAATAACATTTTAGAATTTTTTTTAAGGCTGCCTTATTAAGATCATAAAGTTCACGATTTGATTCTATGACATCTTGATAATTGGTAATTACTAACGATTCTACTCTTTTGGTTGTGTAAATTTGAAATTTGTCAGCGTCCATAGTTACGCCAAAGCCCTGGCCTAAAATTTCACGACCAATTAGTACTTAATATTTCAAATACCCATCCATAATAACATGTAACAAAATCTCAAAATAACATCGATCAATATTTATATTACATAGTAGTTGTTGAGTGCTACATATTGAATCATTATTTATGCCGTTTAATTTAACAATGTTATTAATTCTTTTACCACTCAATTTATCGGCAACGCTTTCCTTAACCAAGGAACATTTAGCGCCAGAGTCGAAGCAAAATGGAACAGACTCACCGGTTGAACTTCTTATTGTTCCTGATGGTGGAGCTACAGTACAGATGTCAACACGTTTATCGATCACTTGGTCGTTTCCTTTTGGACAAGCGGATGCGAAGTGTCCATGCTCGTCGCATTTGAAGCATTTGACTGTTGGCCGGTCCTTTGATCCTTGCATTAAACTTCTGTTGTGGCCTTTTCCTTGATTTTGTGTCCTCTGCCAAGCACGACATTCGGCATATTTATGTCCAGTATTTCCACAATAATTGCATTTCACTTGAGAGAGATACTTCGACTTTTTACGCTCTGGGCCTGTTGTAGATGCGTCGTCTTCAAGGTCCGTTTTTTAAAAGTGTGCGCTTGTAGTTGTTGTTTTACACTTGTAAAGCTGCCAGGTATGCATCAGTGATATTTGTAGGCAAAGCAGATCCCACTTCTGATGTTGCAGTGTTGTTGTTTTCTTGCCTCTGATCTGCCATATTGTCACATAAACTTTTTAGTTGAAGCGAATTCCAACCGGCGTGTGGAATCGTCTGCATGCGACTGCCCGCATTTCCTACATATCGATTTATGTTTACACACGCTAGCTGGACTACACTAGGCGACAGCGCGACAACGTTGTCGCCTCACTCGTTGCGGTACTTTGGCGCCAGCCATATTATGCGTCGTAGTCAAATTCTAAGAATGATTTCAAAATGTACCAAACTCATTGCGCAGATGCGACTTGCAAGCACAGTGGTCAAACTATGTTAATAATGTGACAGACACGAGAAGAGAGTCCTATGCTGCCAAGAGAAAGTAGAATAAATGAAGGGAAAAGGCAAATTTCAAAGAGAAAACTTACCTGAAATTCCTTCTGTTGCCGGCATTTGCTTTGTCACCTTGTGACCCAGGGAAAGGGGCGCCCCGATCACAAGGCGGTCGATCGGTACTCGATAGTGTCAATCGATGGGCAAAAATATCGGAATTAGCAGCACATGACGGGTCACACTACAGAAATACCATGATCATCGAGTGGCAACGCCGCCCCAACGGGAGTTATCGGGATCTATTGGCAACAATCGATCGACGGGAAGTAGTGTGAGCAGATGACGAGAATTCGGGAAGAAGAGTGAAGAACGAAGAAGCGTCACAGAAATACGAATGGGCGGCAAAAATTTGAAAAGGAGGAACGAGGAATATACGGAAAAGAGATCGGCGCTGTGGAGCTGTGAGCGTCGACGGGATCTCAAGAATGTTCCGCGGTAACTGCAAGGCCGGATTTTAAATTTTCCCGAAGAAAGGGGGAGATGTTGCTGTTCCACCAGGCGTTTGCCTTGGGGATCCGCGTAGGACGACAAATCCTTAGCCCAAGTGACGGGCCCCAGCGTCACGGTCCAAGAAACAAAACTGCAATAGTTGTTACTGGTAACCGGGTGATCACGTTATAATATAAATTTGGTGGGACGAACGCAGAAAATCTACTGAGCTAGCCGCACGTATTTCGTAGCGAGCAGACAAATAAAATAAAACCATAGAATCGACCATGTCGATTGAAATGTATGGTGCGATCTGTGGGCACAGGGGAAAAATCTGCCCTGATGATGACTGGCTAGCCGGCCTAGCCCCATCAAAAAAAGCAGGCTGCAACAATATATTATATTTATATTTATATAATAATTGGAAGAAATATCGATTAAAATGTCGTGAAATTTATTTAAAAGATTTATTTAGTTCTTTAGGAAGATATATATGATGTAACTATTAATATTTTTGTTATTTTTTTGTCTATTTCCTTTATTATCTTGGATTCCAACGCTTTTTTACTAGTTTTGGTGAATATCCAATCCGATACACATTGAATTTTTTTCGATTGTTGCTGCTCCATATTTCGAAAAGTTCGCTGTGACTAAAATCAACCGTGCCTATATATTAACAAAATGTGAGAAAAGGGGGACGAATGGAGAAGAGTTTTTGATTTTTGGCTAAAGACAACACTCACAAGTACAATCATGACCAATTGGTTGCTTTCAGCATTGAAGAGCTTATTAGTTATAATCCACGAAAGACTCTCCGTCTTTCCGCATGTTAGTTTTCTGAAAAAAATACACTTTTTAACTTTTAAACACTCTTATAAAGCTTTGGTGGCGCTTTTAATTAAAATTTTTTTATTGTATGATGTATTTACTTTACAATTAAAATAAGAAAACAACGATATATTAACATTAAAAACTCAACTTTATGCGGAAATCGAATTCTGGACCATAGTGGAATGGTTTAAAGTGTGGTAAAATAATAAAGGTTGATTTTATATTTAAAATCAGAATGAAACTTTTTTTTGTGATCCTGAAAAATTTTTTGCACCCCCGCTAATAACGGGTACCATGGATTTTGTATGTCTTCTTCGATGGTGTTACCGTGTTTCTCCTACTACGCTGGTAGTCATACGCCTTATGTTGCCCATTAAAATACGTATTTTTAGTTTTGTTTGGTTACGGGCCATTTTGCTCGTCGTGCTTGTCGGTAAGTTTTTTTTCTTGACCTTTTGCAAAGCTTGCTGCGAAAATGAACCTTTCGTGGTCAGATTCCACTTTTTGTGCTAGATTAGGCTGAGAAAAGCGTCACCCAGGCTGCGTTTAAGTCCAACAATTAATATGCGCAGAACGTCATCTCGGATGACGACGTCAATTGCACGTATAGACTTAATTTCTGAGCTAGGTGAGATTTTCTTCGACATCATCATAATACTGTAATATCATGCTTCCCTCTCTGAAAGTGCTCATGTATTCTTCGATATTTATACTTGCGTTGGTTTTATGAATCTAGAGTCACGCTACATTAAGTATTATTAGTTATGTCTATGTAAATTCTAAATTCGGGGGCCACCGCTGGGGTGGGCGGAACCTGTATTTCTGACACTTGGATGGTCTTGGATTGCCTGATGCAGCTTATATTCTTTCTGTTGCTTTGGCTACAACTGCCTGTTTTACAGCTATAAGCTGTTCTGGATTTATCGCCATAATCATAGTTGTATAAGATGGGATTCCCTTTTCACTATCGGATTCTGAGTCGCTAGCGTACTGTTTATTATTCCCATACTGTGAGAATCGGTATTTCATGAGCGGCTTATTCGCCTACGCAGGCTATGGCTATATGCAATGCATGGGGCTTCGAATATCGCCCTCGAATCGTACAGGAAACAGTCTTGTAAATTTGCTTTTTGCCACGCCCACTTTAAAGTCCATAAACCGCCCAAAAACTGCCACTCCCAAACGTTTGAAAAATGTATTGATATTTGTTAATTATACTCGTTACTCCTAGAGTAAAATGGATTACTAGATTCGCTGAAAAGAATGTAAGAGGTAGTAGGAAGCGTGACCGACCTTATAAAGTATATATATTCTTGATCAGGATCCATAGCCGAGTCGATCTGGTCATGTCCGTCTGTCCGTCCGTATGAACATCGAGATCTAAAAGCTAGAAAGTTGAGATTCAACATGCAGACCCGTGAGACATAGACGCAGCGCAAGTTTGGGGACCCATATTGCCACGCCCATTCTAACGCCCACAGACACCCAAAACTACAACGCCCAATCCTTTGAAAAATGTTTTTATATCTTTTAATTTTTTATTAGTATTGTACATTTCTATCGATCTGCAGAAATTCTTTTTGTCACGCCCACTGTTCACACATGAACACGAATATATTTAAAGACTTACAATTTTGGGCTCCGTTCATATCTTATGTTAATGAATCGAGAGCGATAATTTATATTTAGGATTTTGTTATCTAAGGCGACATGGGTGCAGTGCTCAAAAACATGTAATCTAAGTGCACACTACATGAGTCAGTCACTTGAGATCGTTCCCCGCCTCCTAAAATAGTCCCTTAGTGGGAGACCACAGATAAGGTCCTCGCCGCTCAAGATAGGCAGATGTGCCGGAGCGTGGGACCTCGATAAGGCGGGGACTATTTACTTAGGCCTCTGCGTAGGCCATTTACTTTAAGATGCGATTCTTATGTCACCTATTTAAACCGAAGATATTTCCAAATAAAATTAGATTCTTACAAAAACTCAACGAGTAAAGTCTTCTCATTTGGGATTTTACATTTGGTCAATCGTGCCTTAAATCGACTCTGCAGTTTCCCCTTATATGGTAAGGGACTCAGAGAAAGGCCAGCTCCCTTAAGCATTGCTAAGTTAATCTTGCAGCTAAAGGTAGCAAAAATAATTAACTCTTGTTTCCCCCTATATGGTAAGGAACAGAGTATAAATATAAAAAGCAAAAAGATACAAAAGAATTTTTTATGTTTTAAATAAAATAAGCACCTTATAGTCTATAGCTAAAGGTTGCTTTGTGTACCATTATAAATTGTGGTAAGGCGTGCTTGAGCCCATACATCAGCAATTTTGAAATTAAATTAAATAAAAAGTGCCTGAAAGCAGTGCCTTATAAATGCTCTAATAGCATTAAATCAGCTCATAAAGAGAGTGCAGTGTATATGCCAAAAGAACATAAATTAAATAAAAAGTGCCTGAAAACAGTGCCTTATAAATGCTCTAATAGCATTAAATCAGCTCATAAATAGAGTGCAGTGTATATGCCAAAAGAGCATAAATGCCGAATTAAATGGCTAAAAAACAAAAAATCTGAGCCTTAAAGAAGAGAAGGAAGTCAAAGGAGCCTCTACCAGCAGCAAAAGCAGCAACAACAGCAGCAACAGAAGCAGCAACAGCAGTAGCAACAGCAGCAACAACAACAGCAGCAGCAACAACGACGACATCAGCTAAGTCAAAACAAGAATTTTCTGTTTATACAAACACACATTTATAAATAAATACATATACAATACATACCCACGTACTATATATATTAAGAACTTACAATCAAATCAAGCCCATCTATATAAAAAAAAAAAAAAAAATTCAAAATTATGTCAGAAAAGACTATTCAATTCCTTAAAAAGCAGTCCGAAATTATTTTGGAAATTAGAAAGTTGGAAGTAAAACCAACATTAACAGATGTAGAAATTCTAAATTTAAATGAGCTTCAAAAATGTTTCATTGCTAATCATAGCAATTTGTTGAAGATCGGCGTTGTCGATCATGAATATTTAAACACGAAGCAGTTTGATTTAATAATGATGTTGTTAGAAAAAATTAAAAATAAAAATGGAAAAATTAAGGGCGAGTCGGTAGAAAACACTGTCCCTAAATCAAATCAAATCAAATCAAAGAAAAAATTAAAAAATATAAATTAACCACAGTCACTTACGGAACTGCATCTGCACCATATTTGGCTACCAGGGTTCTGGTAGATATTGCAGATAAATGTAAAAACCAAGTTATTAGTGCAATAATTAGGAATGATTTCCATATGGATGACCTAATGACTGGAGCTGATTCGGTAGAAGAAGCTAATAAATTAATAACATTAATTTCCCATGAATTGCAGAAAGTTGGATTTAACTTAAGGAAATGGATTTCCAACAATTCCAAAATATTAACCACTGTGGAAGACACAGGGGACAATAAGGTTCTCAATATTATCGAAAATGAATGTGTTAAAACTTTAGGACTAAAATGGGAACCTCAAAATGATTTATTTAAATTCAGCGTAAATTGTAATGAATCAAAAAATATAAATAAGCTTGTTGTGTTATCAACGCTAGCAAAAATATTTGATCCGTTAGGATGGTTGGCACCAGTCACTGTTTCAGAAAAAATTTTTATTCAAAAACTTTGGATAAATAAAAGTGAATGGGATCAGGAATTATCCATAGAAAATAAAAATTATTGGGAAAAATATAAAGAAAATTTATTATTGTTAGAGAATATTCGAATCCCAAGGTGGATTAATTCAAACAGTTCTTCAGTCATTCAGATTCACGGATTTGCGGACGCCTCCGAAAAAGCATATGCTGCAGTAGTCTATGCTAAAGTAGGACCTCATGTTAATATAATAGCTAGCAAAAGTAGAGTCAACCCTATAAAAAATAGGAAGACAATTCCCAAACTCGAGCTGTGTGCAGCTCACTTGCTTAGTGAATTAATCCAAAGACTAAAAGGATCAATTGACAATATAATGGAGATCTATGCTTGGAGTGATTCCACGATTACCTTAGCATGGATTAACAGTGGTCAAAGTAAGATCAAATTTATAAGAAGAAGAACGGATGACATTCGGAAATTAAAAAATACTGAATGGAATCATGTTAAGTCAGAGGATAATCCAGCAGATTTAGCATCCAGGGGAGTGGATTCTAACCAGTTGATCAACTGTGATCTTTGGTGGAAAGGTCCGAAATGGCTAGCCGACCCAAAAGAACTTTGCCTCGGCAGCAGTCTGTAGAAGAACCTGTCTTAATAAATACGGTATTAAATGACGAAATAGATGATCCGATTTACGAATTAATAGAAAGGTATTCCAGTATAGAAAAACTTATACGTATAATAGCATACATAAATAGATTCGTGCAGATGAAAACAAAAAATAAAGCCTATTCATCAATTATTTCAGTAAAAATAGCGGAAACAGTTGTTATTAAGAAACAACAAGAATACCAGTTTAGGCAAGAGATAAAGTGCCTTAAAATCAAAAACGAAATCAAGACAAATAATAAAATATTGTCATTGAATCCATTTTTGGACAAGGATGGGGTTCTAAGAGTTGGAGGAGGACTGCAAAACTCCAATGCACCTAACAAGCTTATTAATAAAAAATGCTCATACGGAAACATATCCAAAGAAAGTATTGGATTTTCGTGTTGAAAAATTCGTTGAAAAAGTATTTAAGAGAATGTGTAAAGTGTGCAAGGTATAAACAAAATACAGCTCAGCAAATAATGGGTAACTTTCCAAAATATAGAGTGACGATGACATTCCCGTTTCTTAATACTGGAATAAATTACGCAGGTCCTTATTATGTTAAATGTTCAAAAAATCGTGGCCAAAAAACATTTTAAGGATACGTTGCGGTATTCGTTTGCATGGCCACCAAAGCCATACACTTAGAAATGGTAAGCGATCTAACTTCTGACGCATTTTTAGCAGCACTCAAAAGATTTATTGCTAGACGGGGAAAATGTTCCAATATCTATGTAGACAACGGAAAAAATTTTGTAGGAGCTGCAAGAAAATTAGATCAAGAGTTATTTAATGCAATACAAGAAAATATAACGATTGCAGCGCAGCTTGAAAAGGACAGGATTGATTGGCATTTTATCCCCCCGGCAGGACCTCACTTCGGAGGTATTTGGGAAGCTGGGGTTAAGTCAATGAAATACCATTTAAGGCGTATAATCGGCGACACTATTTTGACTTACGAAGAAATGTCAACTCTTTTATGTCAAATAGAAGCATGCTTAAATTCAAGGCCATTATACACTATAGTTAGTGAGATGGACCAACAAGAGGTTTTAACACCAGGTCATTTTTTAATTGGAAGACCGCCTTTAGAAATAGTCGAACCAATGGAAGATGAAAAAATCGGAAATTTGGATAGGTTGAGACTTATCCAAAAAATGAGGAAAGATTTCTGGGTTAAGTGGAAAAGTGAATATTTGCATACGCTCCAGCAAAGGAATACATGGAAAAAGGAAATTCCTAATATAGAAGGGCAAATAGTTTTATTAAAGGATGAGAATTGTCATCCTGCAAGATGGCCTTTAGGAAAGGTGGAAAAGGTTTATAAGGGGAATGATGATAAGGTCCTGGTGGCTAAAGTAAAGATGCAGGAAGGAATAAAGTCTGTTGACAAAAATGAGGCTGACCAGGAGCCAAAAAGGCGAACTAGAGCGACATCGGGAATGTCCAAGATCGGAATCATCATGGCAATGTTGTTGTTTGTATTAAGCTGTCAAGTTTCTAGCGCATTACCTAAAGATAAAGCACCAAGATATTCTATAGACAAAATAAATAAAACCTCAGCAATATATCTAGACCCGCTAGCAGATGTTGAGATTATGAGTACTTCTTGGAATTTGGTTATCTATTATAAAATGGATCCATATTTTAAAATGATAACAAAGGGTAATGCGCTTATACGAAGTATGAGGAAAGTTTGCGAAAGACTTCATAGCTTTGAAGAGCAATGTAGTCTAGTTTTAGATAATATGCAAAGTCAGTTATCGGAACTTGAAGAAAACAATAAATTGTTTATGATGCAGTCTAGATCTAGAAGCAAGCGTGCTTCTTTCGAATTTATGGGTTCCTTATATCATATTTTATTTGGTATAATGGATGAAGATGATAGAGAGCAATTAGAAGAAAATATGAAGAATTTGTTAGATAACCAGAACAACCTTGATAAACTAATTCAAAAACAAACATCTGTGGTTGATTCAACTTCGAATCTATTAAAGAGAACAACAGAAGATGTTAACTCAAATTTTAGAAGTATGCAAATAAGAATTGAGAACATGACAGAAGTTCTTAAAGAAAATTATTATGTTTATAAGGAATCAATAAAATTCTTTATGGTTACGAAACAGCTACACTCATTGATTGAAGAAGGCGAAAAAATTCATGCAGGTATTATAAGCCTGTTGATTGATATTAATCACTGTAGGCTAAATACAAATATTCTCAGGCCAAATCAGCTTAAAAAAGAAATTGCCGAACTTCAGCAGAGTCTTTCGGAGAACCTAGTAATTCCAGGAAAACGGTCAGGTACGTAACTTAAGGAGGTGTATACACTGTTAACAGCCAGGGATTTATTCATCGACGATAAATTGATCATTAGTGCAAAAGTGCCTCTGTTTAGCAGGCATCCATCCAAATTTTTCAGGCTTATTCCGGTGCCAATTCGAAATGAAGATCGGATAATAATGGTGCATACAACGTCCGAATATTTAATTTTAAGATAGATTCCAATCACACAATGACGGAAGCCACATTAAATCAATGTCAGAAATGGCAACTAAATAAGAGAATATGCAAAGGAAGTTGGCCCTGGAATTCTGCCAATGATAATGCATGTGAGATTCAGCCTCTAAAGCCAAATAAAGCGGCGAACTGCATCTATAAAACAGTAGTCGACTCTAAAAGTTACTGGGTAGAGTTAGAAAAGAAAAGTAGTTGGTTGTTTAAGGTTCCTGTGAATTCAAAAGTCCGTCTGCAATGTACTGGCTCTTAAATTGAATTGTTTGATTTGCCTCAGCAAGGAGTTTTAAGCATTGCGCCATATTGTACGGCAAGAACCGACGATAAAATTCTAGTTGCCCACCATAACATTCAGTCCGAAAGTGAAGAATTATTATCAACACCTTATATAGGAGAAGTTAGTGAAGTGCCGAAGATTATTTGGGATCCGCTGAAACTATCAATATTAAATCATACTGAGGAATTTGAACGATTGAATAATGAAATTAAATGTATGAAAGAGAATCATCAAAAATTAAAAGATTTAGATTTCCATCATATTTCCGGACATGCTGGATTAATTATTGCTTTAATAATAATGGTAGTATTAATAATATATTTCATACGGAAATGTGCTGTGCAACAAAGAATGCAAGCAATAACCTTTGCAGGTCCGTTGCCAGTACTATAAATATCAATAGTAAATAAAAAATAAAATTATACATATATAACAAAAAAAATATACACTCCACTATATCGTTGTTTAAGAGAAAATGTTATTCTACATAGAAAAAGCGAAATGTTTAAAATAAGTTAATTGAGTACAAATTGTTGAATTAAAAATAATAAAAACCATAATTGTAATCCAATAAAATTAAAAGCCATGAAAACTAGGACCATTGAAATCTTAGTTGCAAAATAAATGAACGTATATCAAATAAATACAGTCCACTACTGTTATAAATGCAACTAATATACAAATGTACATCTCAGCTTTGCTGGCCCTTTGGCAGAATGTTCACACATGAACACGAATATATTTAAAGACTTACAATTTTGGGCTCCGTTCATATCTTATGTAAATGAATCGAGAGCGATAATTTATATTTAGGATTTTGTTATCTAAGGCGACATGGGTGCAGTGCTCAAAAACATGTAATCTAAGTGCACACTACATGAGTCAGTCACTTGAGATCGTTCCCCGCCTCCTAAAATAGTCCCTTAGTGGGAGACCACAGATAAGGTCCTCGCCGCTCAAGATAGGCAGATGTGCCGGAGCGTGGGACCTCGATAAGGCGGGGACTATTTACTTAGGCCTCTGCGTAGGCCATTTACTTTAAGATGCGATTCTCATGTCACCTATTTAAACCGAAGATATTTCCAAATAAAATTAGTTTCTTACAAAAACTCAACGAGTAAAGTCTTCTCATTTGGGATTTTACACCCACAAACCGCCCAAAACTGCCACTACCACACTTGTGTAAAATGTTTCGACATTTTTTTATTTTCTTGTTAGTATTGTAAATTTCTATCGATCTGCAGAACTACTTTTTTCCACGCCCACCCTTACGCCCACAAACCTCCCAAAGCTGCAACGCCCATACTTTTGAAAAATGTTTAGATATTTTTTATTCCATTAGTCGCCCAAAACGCCCACACTTTTGAAAAATGTTTCAATATTTTGTCACCTTTTTGTCGACCTGCCAAAAATCTTTTCGCCACGCCTGCTCTAACGCCCACAAACCTCCAAAAACTGTTGAAATTTCTCCATCGCACTTCCACTAGCTGAGCAACGGGTAAAAGATAGACGGGGAACTTGATTATAGCATTCTGTCTTGTTATACCCGTTACTCGTAGAGTAAAAGGGTATACTAGATTTGTTGAAAAGTATGTAACAGGCAGAAGGAAGCGTTTCCGACCATATAAAGTATATATATTCTTGATCAGGATCAATAGCCGAGTTGATCTGGCCATGTCCGTCTGTCCGTCCGTCTGTCCGTCCGTCTGTCCGTATGAACGTCGAGATCTCAGGAACTATAAAAGCTAGAAAGTTTAGACTAAGAATTTAGATTCCTGAGACATAGACGCAGCGCAAGTTTGTTGACCTATGTTGCCACGCCCACAAACCGCCCAAAACTGTCACACCCACACTTTAGGAAAATGTTTTGATATTTTTTCAGTTTAGTATTTGCATTGTAAATTTCTATCGGTGTGCCAAAAATGTATTTGCCACGCCCCCTCTAACGCCCACAAACCGCCCAAAGCTACCACGCCCACAGTTTTGAAAAATGTGGTGATATTTTTTCATTTCACTATTTGTTTTGCCAATTTCTATCGGTATCCCAAAAATTTTTTGAGAAAATATTTAATTTATTTGATTATGTCGAAACCCCTGTTGAGATGTGGTCGAAATTGAAGTTGTTCCTTTGCACTAAATATTAATCGATCGAAAAAACTTGGCTTAATTACTCTATTACTCTTCATGTTCCTCAGAATGTAAGGTTTCAATGAGTAGCAAGTTCAATGACGTCAGAGATTGCCCATGACGTAATATATCGGTGCAGCTACTTTCTGCCAGACGCTAACAATATTCAAAACTGCAGAAATGCTTCAAGCGTTATTTTGTCTACAAATTAAATACATATTCGTATAAATAAATACACCCTGCGAAATATTATTGTTCTTGCATTCCACGAAATAAGCCCAATATCTGTATAAATATTATTATACCCGTTACTCGTAGTCTTATTATATAATTTTGATCAGAGCAATGCTTAATCTGATTAGAACCAATTGTGCGCTGATAAATATATTCTTATAAATATGAAAAATCATATGTTGTTTTGCTTTTCTTTCCCACTTTTCAATAATTCAATATATATTGATCTAGTGTTGAAAAGAATTTTAGTGTTAAATCTCGCTCTTTGCTTCTCTCTCTTAAGGCTCTTCCCACGGTTTTTACAAGTGCGTGGCAGGTGAATGTTAGAGAGAGAGGGACGACTCTGTTGACACTTTGAAAATATAAATCGATGCGCTATCTTTATAAAAGGAGAAACTCGATAATTTAAAAACATAATATTATCAATATAATCAATAGTTTGTTACGGCCTGCTGATTTCGATGGGGCAAGGCCGGCTAGCCAGTCATCAACAGGGCGGATTAAATAAATAAATAAATAATTATAAATAAATAATTATTCTAATTTTTTTTTTGGCCGAGCTTCTCCCGGGCGGTTTGGCTTGGTCCTTGGCGGGATTTGAGGTTGGAATCCACCACGGGTTCCAGAAAAGGTCTCCCCGGGTCCAAACTGTGGATATCCCGGGGTCAAGAAAATGCCTGTATATCCTCTGCAACCCAGATATATAAATATTATGTCTATGCCCTCTCGGAACGGACTCACGTTTATTTTCCACTTCCGGCATGCCGGGTCTTCCTGTTCTGCTTCTGTCCTGCTCCCGTCGATCTCCGGATCGGGTTAAATTATCTTAATTTCCCTATAACAACAATAACAAAAAAACATCACTAACGTTTCCTTGGAGCTTTCACCTCCGGTAGACCGACCGCACTCACACGTTTATGTGCGCCACCGATTTTAAAACACGGCCGTTAGATTTAGTTCGCGGCAGCGGGTCGTCTGATTCCCAAATTTTCTCTGGCCCACATGGCGGTCACCTCGCCCTATTTATGGGCTCGGCTCTGCCGGTTCCCTTTCCTATTCTTTTGTTTTCTCCTTTCCCTTCACATACAGTGGCGAGCAAAAGTGAGTGCATGTTCATAACTTTCGACTTTCATCGTCTATAAAAACAAAACTAAAGCAGGTAATCCAATAATTTTTTTTATTTTTGTTTACCTATCCTATTCGTAACAAATAGGACAAAAAAAAACGTAACAATATGTATTCAGCGAAGACTTAGAAAATAAAAACCAAAAAAAGTCGCAAAAACTCACTTTTGCACGTTATAAGAAAATAAAGAAAAAATTAATTTTTAATATTTTGTCCATAGCCCCTTATTATGAATTACTTGATTTACTCGAGATGGCATACTCTCTACCAAGTTTTCAATGACTTCCTTGGGAATTCGGTTCCATTCATCTTGTACACGCTCCCAAAGATTGGTCATGTTTGTTGGGGCTGAGTCGTACTGTCCGAGCCTTCGTTTCACGATTGACCAAAGATTTTCAATCGGATTGAGGTCAGGACTTTGTGCTGGCCACTCCATCAACTTGAAATTTTGTTCACCAATCCATTCCTTGACAATTTTCGCTGTGTGCTTCGGATCGCCGTCTTGTTGAAAAATAACATCTTCTTCCGAATACGCACATTTCTCCATAAAATTGGGAAGATGGGTTTGCAAAATATGCAGATAGTCCTCCTTTCGCATAATGCCATCTATTAAATGCAGGGGGCCGACTTGCCACCATGTGAAGCATCCCCAGACCATTATATTTCCGCCGCCATGTTTAACCGTTTGCTTCACATGGTGTCTTTGAATCCGTTCTCCGGGTCTACGCCAGCAGTATTGTTTGCCATCTGACTGGAAACGGTTGAACTTGGACTCATCAGACCAGACAACACGTTTCCAATCATCTGTGGTCCAATCTTTGTGCTGTCTCGCAAATTTTAGACGCGCCTTAACATTTTTTTCGGATAATGCAGGTTTGTTTTTTTTAACAGCCGCTGCATATCCAATGTTGCGCAGCGCTCTTCTGGCAGTCCACTCGCTAACGTTTTTGTTAATGGCCAAAGATGCTTCTTTAGGTGTCAGCAGCCTATTTTTCCTCATCTGGGATACCATTAGTCGGGCATCTGAGTCCGATAATAATTTTTTGCGACCTTTTTGTTGCGCTCTGGATGTTACATTTCGGCGTTTTTGAGCTGCAATCACTGCCGATTGGCTTATACCGAGCTTTTTGGCAATGGCTTGTGAAGAGCAGCCCTTCTCGGTCAGACACACGACACTATTCTCAGTTTCAATGCTAATTTTTTTCATTTTTTTTTAAGAAAAATTATAAACTTTTGAAATGAGCCAGAAATTTGCAGCCAGAAATTTGCAACCAGTTTTGCAATCGTAATACAACGTTTTAAATTGATCTCCGAACAACAAGAAAGTAAGATAAGACAAATATAACGAAGATTTCTGCTGATAAGAGAAGTTGGTGAGCATAAATAGCTGTACTTATCAAACGTGCAAAAGTGAGTTTTTGCGACTTTTTTTGGTTTTTATTTTCTAAGTCTTCGCTGAATACATATTGTTACGTTTTTTTTTGTCCTATTTGTTACGAATAGGATAGGTAAACAAAAATAAAAAAAATTATTGGATTACCTGCTTTAGTTTTGTTTTTATAGATGATGAAAGTCGAGAGTTATGAACATGCACTCACTTTTGCTCGCCACTGTAGGTCGAGAACCGACTTCAAGGCCAATGCCAGTGCTCATTTCCCGTCTTAGTGTGGGTGGATGCACTTCGTCGGTGTTCTCCTCTCTCCACATGCCATCCACACTTCCCCTTTCTTGGGTGTGGACGGTAGGGGGCGCTCTACATCCATCGCACTTTCCCCTTCTTCTCTTGGGACTGCCAACCTCGCCTTAGGTGCTCATTCCAGACGATATTTCTTTCGCCCGCGGCTATCGATCACCGTCAGAATGCAACACCACGCAAAAATTCGCCAATCGAATAGGGAGGGGAATATTCGCGAGCATTCCACACCAACACGTAAACAAACAAATTATGGAAACAAAAAACTCGGACACGCTCCGCGGTGTTCACCCGGCGATCGGCCCTTGCCCTTTTGCTCCTGGGTTACCCCAACGTAGGCCACACCCACGGTAAGCATCCGGCTTTGTCCCTATCTTGAGGGTGTCGTTCTTCCCTTACAGCCGCAGGTCTTTCGCATGGTAGATGCCAATAGGTTTCCCCGCCAGGTCCTCCAACTCGAACATGTTGTTCCCGACCGGCCTCCTGATTCGGCATCTCGCGAACTTCCGGGCGAACTTGGCGTTGTAATTCTTCCCGAAATCGCTCAGGGTGAAGTTACGCCGGAACACTTCTTGGCCTGGTTTCACGTGGAACTCACGGGCGCGCTTGTTGTATTGCCGGCTGCTCCGCTCGTAGGCCTGATGCAAGTGTTGGCTGATACGTTCGCGGATGATGTCTCTCTTGTTCTGCGAGTTCAACGCAACTACCTCATGATCCGTCATTGACCGCAGTTTCCTGGCCAGTTTGTAGCAGCTGCCGTGGAGGTACATCTGCTGCCTGAATACCGCGAAGAACGGCGTGACGCCTGTCGCTTCGTGGACAGAGTTCCTTATCGCGACTTCGATTTCCGGCAGATATGCGTCCCAGTCTCGGTGGTCCTGCTCCAAATATGTCCGGATTGCGGCCAGTACTGTCCGGTTTACCCGCTCTGCAGCGTTGCTTTGCGGCGAGTACACTGCCGTCCGCATATGCTGGACCCCGTACGCCTCCATCATCTCCTGAAAAGCTTTGGCAGTGAACTGCTTCCCATTGTCGGAGTGGATTACCTCCGGCACTCCAAACTTGAAAAACACCTCCTGCACCAGGAACTCGATGACGTTGGACGTTGTGGCTTCGTTCATGGCCTTCAGGAATGTGAATTTGGAGAAGTGGTCTGCTACTACAAATATCCAGGCCTTTCCTCGCTTGGATCTTGGATATTTGCCTAGGAAATCTATGTAGAGTTTCTGGAATGGCCTCTCAGTCACCACTTCCTGCCCTATCCCGACCTGTGTGCGGTAATTTGGAGCCTTCGACTCCTTGCATTGGATGCATTGCCCCACAAAGTCTCGGACTTGAGTCGTCATCTTCGGCCAGTAATATTGCCGCTGGAGTCGCTGCAGCGTCTTCCTTACGCCTCCGTGTCCTGACGTCGGTTCGTCGTGGGCCGTCGCGATCAGGCCAGCTGTGAGCGAGGCTGGGATCCACAGCTTCCAAGACCCTCCTTCGACTTCCTCCTCCAATCTGTCGAATCCGCTGCGTTTGAAGACGAGGTTCCCTTCCACTCGGACATCCGGCAGTCGATCCTGATTCTCCAGAATCTCATCCCGAATCTCTTTGTACTCCTCAGATTCGAACTCCGTCGTGGCGAACCCGAGAGCATCGTCGGCATCCAGCTTCAGCTCCTCAACGCATCTGGACAGCGTGTCAGCCACAACGTTTTCGGATCCCTTCCGGTGCGCTATCTGGAAGTCGAAGCTCTGCAACCTGAGTGACCATCGTGCCAGGCGTCTACTAAGGTCTTTCATGGTCATCAGCCACTTCAGACTGGCGTGGTCGGTGATGACCGTGAACTGCATCAGTTCCACGTAGGGCCGGAACTTTTCGATGGCAAGTACGGCTGCCAAGCACTCCTTCTCCGTCACAGAATAATTTATCTGATGTTTGTTTAGCTTTGCGGAGAAGAAGGCAATCGGACGTTCGTTCTTTTCCTCGTCGTATTGGAACAGGACTGCTCCAACTCCATAGTGCGACGCGTCGCACTGGACAACGAACGGCCTTCTAAAATCGGCGTGAACCAAGACAGGAGCCGAGGTAAGTGCCGTCTCTAGAGCCTGTATCGCGTCCTTGGCCTCGTCGTTCAGCACTAATCAAGTGTTCTTTCCTTTTTTCAGTGCGTCGGTGAGCGGGGCCGCCATGGTCGCGAAGTCCTTGATGAACCGGCGGTACCATCCCGCTGTTCCCAGGAAGCTTCGTAACTCCTTCACCGATTTCGGCTCCGGAATCTTTTGGATTGCGACGATCCTGTCCCCATCCATCGTAAGTGTCTCTCCACCGATTATGAACCCGAGGTATTTAAACGCCCTGTAGCAAAATTTTGATTTTTTTAAACCTATCGTCAAATTCGCTTTTTTCAGGCATTCCGCTACCAACCGGAGATACTTTAGATGGGTCTCGAAGTCTGGAGCGATGATTAGCAGGTCGTCCAGGTACACAAAGACGTTCGATCTCAACCGCGCTGGAATCACCTTGTCCATCAGTCGACATAGCCGCTGCGCCGCATTGCACAGGCCAAACGGCATCATGGCGAACTGGTACAAGGGCCTCCCCGCAACCGTAAACGCTGTATATGGACGGCTTTCAGGATCCAACTCCACCTGCCAGAATGCGAATTTCAAGTCGACGCTTGAAATATAGTAGGTCTGCTCGATTCTGGACAGGATTCCCTCGATGCATGGCAGCGGATAAGCATCCTTCACGGTGAGGTTGTTCAGCTTCCGTGCGTCTAAGCAGAACCTATTTTTGTCCGGCCTTCGCACCACTGTCGTGCGGTTACTCCACGGACTCTCGCTGACCTCGATCACGCCCAGCTCCAGCATTTTGTCGACTTCGGCCCACACAATCTCCTGCATCGCTGGCGATTGTGGATAATGCCGATCCTTAAACGGCTCTGCGCCTTCCACGAGCTGGATCCGATGTGTCTCCACCGATGTCTTACCCAGACCGACGTCCTCGAACGCTAGGAACTCTTTCTTTACCGCTTCTAACCGATTTTTGTCTTCTTCTTGCAGGTTCCACTCCTCGATTACAGACTCTTTACCGGCTTTTCCATCCAGCCACGGATTTGTTGCGTCCCACAATTCCTCCACGTTCGCCTTCGGTTTCGTTGCTAGTAGCTCTCCGAGGATAGCCGGTGCCAACGCGAATTTCCTCCACAAATCGATCCCAAGGTAGAGCTCTTGCTCCCGGTACGGGCATACGTAAAAGGTAAGTACCTTCTCCACTCCCTTGAATTTTACCGGAACGTGTACTCGACCTATAATTGACCGGTCTTCTCCCGCCGCAGTCCTCACGATCGACGTGTACTTGTCCATGCGGATCCCGAGCTCCTCCAGCATTTCACGGCTGCCTTTTCCCAGGACATTAATGGACGCGCCTGTGTCCAGCAAACCGGAAATGGGCTTGCCATGTATCCGGACCTCGGCAATCACCCTGGGATCACCTCCCATGCCCCGACGAACGGCTTCAACCACGGCACGTCGCGTCTGATGCCTCTGCCGGAATCGTGATCTGGCCTTTAAAAGCCTCCGGCTGACGCTCCGCATCCCGTCTATCTGGTGGTTGGCAAATATTCGGTTCCGAACCTCAAGGTACTTCTGCATCCGTTCCTCCGCTGGTAAGTATCTCAGCTTATTGCTATTCTTAATGACGATTTTATTACTCTCTACTATAGGTTTAATTGTTGGTGGCTTCGGTGGAAGGTTTACTGTCGGTTGGACCTGTACTTCGAGCGCGGGTCTCCCACCTTTCCGGCGCTCGTCCTCCCGTTTCCCGCACATACCGGGCAGTTCGGTGTGATCACCTCTGGCTTCCCGCAGCGGTAGCAGAAGATCTTCCGCTCCGACGATGCGCAGTCACGGAATCCGTGGTCCGGCTGCCCGCAGTTCCAGCAACTAATTCGCTGCCTGGAAACTTCCTCGATGTACGGCTCCGGCTCTCCCGCTTCGCCGTCGGATGACTCCATCGCCACTTCCTCCACCTGTCGTCCGCTCGACGGAATCTTGGCCGGCGCGCGGTATGAGGCTCGGCTGTCCCGCTCCCGCCTCATGAAGGCCTCCTCCACTTCGAGGCACTCCTCTCGCAGCTGGTCCACGCTGTACACCCTCAGGGCATAAACAAACCGGGCGACCTCGGCGGTAAGTGCCTTTTTAACTATGCGGATCATTTCCGCCTCCGGTATCGGTGCCAGCAGTCTGTTTCCCAGCCGCCGCATCGCTCGGAAATAATCCTCGACGGACTCGCCTGGCTGTTGCCGTCGATCTTGGAGTGCTCGTCTGCGCTCGAACTCGCCTCCGATGCCCCGGAACCTCGCCACCGGCTTCTCCTTGAGGTCCTCCCATGTCTGCGGAGGGCTCTCTTTGACATATTGCCAGTACCACTCGGCAGCCTGGCCTCGCATCAGCTGGTAGAAGCTACCCAGCACCTGGTCCCAGGAACACCGAGACTGCCGCTGCAGGTATTCCACGCGGAACACAAAGTCTTCCACGGCGAGCTTATTTTGGTCGCCTTCGAAGAAGATCTCCCACTTCTCGATCCTGACGCCTGTAACCGAATCTTTTCTCCTTTCAGGACCTCGGAGACCCTCCGTGCTACCCCTTCGAGCCTCACACTCCGTCTGGAAACGCTGCTGATCTCCCGGATATCCACCGGCGCCGACATTCCTCTCCGCGAGTACTTCGCTTGCTGTTGGAGGTTTGGGTGGAGACGTCCAAGTATTCTGTCCCTCTGGCCGGGTCTTGGGATATGCGCCCGTCGCCTCCTGGCATCCTCGTGCTCCTGCATGCTCGTGACCACCACTGGGGTCGCCTTGCATCGCCTGCTGCTGCATCGACTGCACGGCTGCTGCCGTTTGCTTCAGCGGCTGGACCACCTCGTTGATCATCGCCATCATCTCGAGGAAGCCTTGGCGAATCTCCTGTTGCAACGTCCGACTGACTTTGTCGGACATCGCCGCCCTGTGCGTCTCGTACGCCTGAGCCACCGCAGCGTCTACCGTCGACGCGATATCGCTCGGGATTCCCCGTGGGGGAGAGATTTCCCAGCTATCGCCGGCTGCACCGGCTGCGCTGCCTGCCGTGCCATCTTCCGCTCTGAGTTGCTGCCCTTCCGGCGGGGAGTTCTAGTTATCATCTTATCAGCTCCGGACCGCAAGTTATATCTCCTAACCATGAACCTACTCTAACTGCTAATTTCTGTTCCTTACACTAAACACGCTTTCTTTTCCTTTTCTAGACGAAAACAACAAAGCCAAAAAACGGAAACTCAATTGGACAACAAAGGGGGGAAAAAAAAGGAGTGATGCCTAACCGGAGCCAACTTCCACATGCTTTCCTGCGTCTTTCATCTACCTCTGCGATCGAGTTGTATGCCATGGCGAGCTCCATCGGATCCTCTATCTTCTTCCTGGAAGATAGGGCATCGAGGGCGCTCACATAGTTACTCTGCTTCATGTCCAGTTGCGCCGCGGATGCGCTTGCCAGTTCTTTGGCCGTCCCGGGTGCATCGCATGGTGAACCCTGTGTTCCCATGGGCCACCCGGAGACCAGCCATTCCCCCGCGCACATGCACATGATGCATACCGCGGAGCGTGTCCGAGTTTTTTTTTCCATAATTTGTTTGTTTACGTGTTGGTGTGGAATGCTCGCGAATATTCCCCTCCCTATTCGATTGGCGAATTTTCGCGTGGTGTTGCATTCTGACGGTGATCGATAGCCGCGGGCGAAAGAAATAACGTCTGGAATGAGCACCTAAGGCGAGGTTGGCAGTCCCAAGAGGAGAAGGGGAAAGTGGGATGGATGTAGAGCGCCCCCTACCGTCCACACCCAAGAAAGGGGAGGTGTGGATGGTATGTGGAGAGAGGAGAACACCGACGAAGTGCATCCACCCACACTAAGACGGGAAATGAGCACTGGCATTGGCCTTGAAGTCGGTTCTCGACCTATATGAAGGGAAAGGAGAAAACAAAAGAATAGGAAAGGGAACCGGCAGAGCCGAGCCCATAAATAGGGGGAGGTGACCGCCATGTGGGCCAGAGAAAATTTGGGAATCAGACGACCCGCTGCCGCGAACTAAATCTAACGGCCGTGTTTTAAAATCGGTGGCGCACATAAACGTGTGAGTGCGGTCGGTCTACCGGAGGTGAAAGCTCCAAGGAAACGTTAGTGATGTTTTTTTTTTGTTGTTATAGGGAAATTAAGATAATTTAACCCGATCCGGAGATCGACGGGAGCAGGACAGAAGCAGAACAGGAAGACCCGACAGCCAGAAGTGAAAAATAAATGTGAGTCCGTTCCGAGAGGGCATAGACATAATACTTATATATCTGGGTTGCAGAGGGTATACAGGCATTTTCTTGACCCCGGGATATCCACAGTTTGGACCCGGGGAGACCTTTTCTGGAACCCGTGATGGATTCCAACCTCAAATCCCGCCGAGGACCAAGCCAAACCGCCCGGGAGAAGCTCGGCCAGAAAAAAATTAGAATAATTATTTATTTATAATTATTTATTTATTTATTTAATCCGCCTTATTTATTCGCATTTATTTATTTATTTCTATTTATTTATTAATCGTTATTTATTTATTTATTTAACTTATTTATGTGCCCGTGTTAAAATTATGTAAAATATTCGTCTGTGTGTAATTATTTATTTTAGTGGCGTTTAGCATGCCATAAACAAACACACGAATATTTGTTTGAAAGACGATAAAACCTAAAGCACGTAAACACGGAGTAAAACCTAAAACACGTAAAACGATGATCAAAAATTTATAAATATGATATAAATATCCAGTAAATAAGACGAACGGATGAGCCGATAACCTAGAGGATGCCGTTGAACCACATGCCAGGGAGATCCTCAAATGGGAAATAGACGGATCCTTGGTAGGGAGGGTGCGTCAGGGTCCTTTCCATCGAAGACCCAAATCTGCGTCGTGTCGTCCGGTATTAGTCCTTCACTTGTAGTTTCTGTTGATGTTTCTTTGTTGTTTTTGTCGATTCCATGCCGAGTGGAATTTATGGTGCGACCTGTGGGCACAGGGGAAGAATCCGCCCTGTTGATGACTGGCTAGCCGACCTTGCCCCATCGAAATCAGCAGGCCGTACCATAATGGCGCCCAATCTAAACCAGGGATGGGGTGGCGAAGGTCCTCTAAAAAGGACATTCGAGCCCATACGCGGAAAAGTAGATACAAATAAAAATCCAGTGGGGGAATGGAATCCACGTGGTGCCGGCAGACCAGGTTGGAACGCGTACGATGGCTTATGTCGGCTATCCAAAAAGCCGAACATAATTGCTCTCCGCGGAAAGACCTGGGATGCTGGAAAAAAATAAACCACAAAGTAATTGTTCATATTTGTAGTAATTTTGTCGTTGTAGTCACCTAAAGTGTAGAGATCCTCCAAGCGAAGGGTATGTCGCTAGCGGCGGATACCGCCAGCTAGTTTTGCGACCCGTTCGGTGCCTGGTGGCGAACGGAGGACTCGCAATGGGATGAGTCGGTAGGAGAGTCTTCTGCTGGTTGCGGCGCGAATGTGCGCGGGGGAATGGCTGGTCTCCGGGTGGCCCATGGGAACACAGGGTTCACCATGCGATGCACCCGGGACGGTCAAAGAACTGGCAAGCGCATCCGCGGCGCAACTGGACATGAAGCAGAGTAACTATGTGAGCGCCCTCGATGCCCTATCTTCCAGGAAGAAGATAGAGGATCCGATGGAGCTCGCCATGGCATACAACACGATCGCAGAGGTAGATGAAAGACGCAGGAAAGCATGTGGAAGTTGGCTCCGGTTAGGCATCACTCCTTTTTTTTCCCCCCTTTGTTGTCCAATTGAGTTTCCGTTTTTTGGCTTTGTTGTTTTCGTCTAGAAAAGGAAAAGAAAGCGTGTTTAGTGTAAGGAACAGAAATTAGCAGTTAGAGTAGGTTCATGGTTAGGAGATATAACTTGCGGTCCGGAGCTGATAAGATGATAACTAGAACTCCCCCGCCGGAAGGGCAGCAACTCAGAGCGGAAGATGGCACGGCAGGCGGCGCAGCCGGTGCAGCCGGCGATAGCTGGGAAATCTCTCCCCCACGGGGAATCCCGAGCGATATCGCGTCGACGGTAGACGCTGCGGTGGCTCAGGCGTACGAGACGCACAGGGCGGCGATGTCCGACAAAGTCAGTCGGACGTTGCAACAGGAGATTCGCCAAGGCTTCCTCGAGATGATGGCGATGATCAACGAGGTGGTCCAGCCGCTGAAGCAAACGGCAGCAGCCGTGCAGTCGATGCAGCAGCAGGCGATGCAAGGCGACCCCAGTGGTGGTCACGAGCATGCAGGAGCACGAGGATGCCAGGAGGCGACGGGCGCATATCCCAAGACCCGGCCAGAGGGACAGAATCCTTGGACGTCTCCACCCAAACCTCCAAGAGCAAGCGAAGTACTCGCGGAGAGGAATGTCGGCGCCGGTGGATATCCGGGAGAGCAGCAGCGTTTCCAGACGGAGTGTGAGGCTCGAAGGGGTAGCACGGAGGGTCTCCGAGGTCCTGAAAGGAGAAAAGATTCGGTTACAGGCGTCAGGATCGAGAAGTGGGAGATCTTCTTTGAAGGCGACCAAAATAAGCTCGCCGTGGAAGACTTTGTGTTCCGCGTGGAATACCTGCAGCGGCATTCTCGGTGTTCCTGGGACCAGGACCAGAAGCTGGGTAGCTTCTACCAGCTGATGCGAGGCCAGGCTGCCGAGTGGTACTGGCAATATGTCAAAGAGAGGCCTCCGCAGACATGGGAGGACCTCAAGGAGAACCTGGTGGCGAGGTTCCGGGGCATCGGAGGCGAGTTCGAGCGCAGACGAGCACTCCAAGATCGACGGCAACAGCCAGGCGAGTCCGTCGAGGATTATTTTCGAGCGATGCGGCGGCTGGGAAACAGACTGCTGGCACCGATACCGGAGGCGGAAATGATCCGCATAGTTAAAAAGGGACTTACCGCCGAGGTCGCCCGGTTTGTTTATGCCCTGAGGGTGTACAGCGTGGACCAGCTGCGAGAGGAGTGCCTCGAAGTGGAGGAGGCCTTCATGAGGCGGGAGCGGGACAGCCGAGCCTCATACCGCGCGCCGGCCAAGTTTCCGTCGAGCGGACGACAGGTGGAGGAAGTGGCGATGGAGTCATCCGACGGCGAAGCCGGACCACGGATTCCGTGACTGCGCATCGTCGGAGCGGAAGATCTTCTGCTACCGCTGCGGGAAGCCAGAGGTGATCACACCGAACTGCCCGGTATGTGCGGGAAACGGGAGGACGAGCGCCGGAAAGGTGGGAGACCCGCGCTCGAAGTACAGGTCCAACCGACAGTAAACCTTCCACCGAAGCCACCAACAATTAAACCTATAGTAGAGAGTAATAAAATCGTCATTAAGAATAGCAATAAGCTGAGATACTTACCAGCGGAGGAACGGATGCAGAAGTACCTTGAGGTTCGGAACCGAATATTTGCCAACCACCAGATAGACGGGATGCGGAGCGTCAGCCGGAGGCTTTTAAAGGCCAGATCACGATTCCGGCAGAGGCATCAGACGCGACGTGCCGTGGTTGAAGCCGTTCGTCGGGGCATGGGAGGTGATCCCAGGGTGTTTGCCGAGGTCCGGATACATGGCAAGCCCATTTCCGGTTTGCTGGACACAGGCGCGTCCATTAATGTCCTGGGAATAGGCAGCCGTGAAATGCTGGAGGAGCTCGGGATCCGCATGGACAAGTACACGTCGATCGTGAGGACTGCGGCGGGAGAAGACCGGTCAATTATAGGTCGAGTACACGTTCCGGTAGAATTCAAGGGAGTGGAGAAGGTACTTACCTTTTACGTATGCCCGTACCGGGAGCAAGAGCTCTACCTTGGGATCGATTTGTGGAGGAAATTCGCGTTGGCACCGGCTATCCTCGGAGAGCTACTAGCAACGAAACCGAAGGCGAACGTGGAGGAATTGTGGGACGCAACAAATCCGTGGGTGGATGGCAAAGCCGGTAAAGAGTCTGTAATCGAGGAGTGGAACCTGCAAGAAGAAGACAAAAATCGGTTAGAAGCGGTAAAGAAAGAGTTCCTAGCGTTCGAGGACGTCGGTCTGGGTAAGACATCGGTGGAGACACATCGGATCCAGCTCGTGGAAGGCGCAGAGCCGTTTAAGGATCGGCATTATCCACAATCGCCAGCGATGCAGGAGATTGTGTGGGCCGAAGTCGACAAAATGCTGGAGCTGGGCGTGATCGAGGTCAGCGAGAGTCCGTGGAGTAACCGCACGACAGTGGTGCGAAGGCCGGACAAAAATAGGTTCTGCTTAGACGCACGGAAGCTGAACAACCTCACCGTGAAGGATGCTTATCCGCTGCCATGCATCGAGGGAATCCTGTCCAGAATCGAGCAGACCTACTATATTTCAAGCGTCGACTTGAAATTCGCATTCTGGCAGGTGGAGTTGGATCCTGAAAGCCGTCCATATACAGCGTTTACGGTTGCGGGGAGGCCCTTGTACCAGTTCGCCATGATGCCGTTTGGCCTGTGCAATGCGGCGCAGCGGCTATGTCGACTGATGGACAAGGTGATTCCAGCGCGGTTGAGATCGAACGTCTTTGTGTACCTGGACGACCTGCTAATCATCGCTCCAGACTTCGAGACCCATCTAAAGTATCTCCGGTTGGTAGCGGAATGCCTGAAAAAAGCGAATTTGACGATAGGTTTAAAAAAATCAAAATTTTGCTACAGGGCGTTTAAATACCTCGGGTTCATAATCGGTGGAGGGACACTTCGGATGGATGGGGACAGGATCGTCGCAATCCAAAAGATTCCGGAGCCGAAATCGGTGAAGGAGTTACGAAGCTTCCTGGGAACAGCGGGATGGTACCGCCGGTTCATCAAGGACTTCGCGACCATGGCGGCCCCGCTCACCGACGCACTGAAAAAAGGAAAGAACACCCGATTAGTGCTGAACAACGAGGCCAAGGACGCGATACAGGCTCTAAAGACGGCACTTACCTCGGCTCCTGTCTTGGTTCACGCCGATTTTAGAAGGCCGTTCGTTGTCCAGTGCGACGCGTCGCACTATGGAGTTGGAGCAGTCCTGTTCCAATACGACGAGGAAAAGGACGAACGTCCGCCTTCTTCTCCGCAAAGCTAAACAAACATCAGATAAATTATTCTGTGACGGAGAAGGAGTGCTTGGCAGCCGTACTTGCCATCGAAAAGTTCCGGCCCTACGTGGAACTGATGCAGTTTACGGTCATCACCGACCACGCCAGTCTGAAGTGGCTGATGACCATGAAAGACCTTAGTAGGCGCCTGGCACGATGGTCACTCAGGTTGCAGAGCTTGGACTTCCAGATAGCGCACCGGAAGGGATCCGAAAACGTTGTGGCCGACACGCTGTCCAGATGCGTAGAGGAGCTGAAGCTGGATGCCGACGATGCTCTCGGGTTCGCCACGACGGAGTTCGAATCTGAGGAGTACAAAGAGATTCGGGATGAGATTCTGGAGAATCAGGATCGACTGCCGGATGTCCGAGTGGAAGGGAACCTCGTCTTCAAACGCAGCGGATTCGACAGATTGGAGGAGGAAGTCGAAGGAGGGTCTTGGAAGCTGTGGATCCCAGCCTCGCTCACAGCTGGCCTGATCGCGACGGCCCACGACGAACCGACGTCAGGACACGGAGGCGTAAGGAAGACGCTGCAGCGACTCCAGCGGCAATATTACTGGCCGAAGATGACGACTCAAGTCCGAGACTTTGTGGGGCAATGCATCCAATGCAAGGAGTCGAAGGCTCCAAATTACCGCACACAGGTCGGGATAGGGCAGGAAGTGGTGACTGAGAGGCCATTCCAGAAACTCTACATAGATTTCCTAGGCAAATATCCAAGATCCAAGCGAGGAAAGGCCTGGATATTTGTAGTAGCAGACCACTTCTCCAAATTCACATTCCTGAAGGCCATGAACGAAGCCACAACGTCCAACGTCATCGAGTTCCTGGTGCAGGAGGTGTTTTTCAAGTTTGGAGTGGAATGGGAAGCAGTTCACTGCCAAAGCTTTTCAGGAGATAATGGAGGCGTACGGGGTCCAGCATATGCGGACGGCAGTGTACTCGCCGCAAAGCAACGCTGCAGAGCGGGTAAACCGGACAGTACTGGCCGCAATCCGGACATATTTGGAGCAGGACCACCGAGACTGGGACGCATATCTGCCGGAAATCGAAGTCGCGATAAGGAACTCTGTCCACGAAGCGACAGGCGTCACGCCGTTCTTCGCGGTATTCAGGCAGCAGATGTACCTCCACGGCAGCTGCTACAAACTGGCCAGGAAACTGCGGTCAATGACGGATCATGAGGTAGTTGCGTTGAACTCGCAGAACAAGAGAGACATCATCCGCGAACGTATCAGCCAACACTTGCATCAGGCCTACGAGCGGAGCAGCCGGCAATACAACAAGCGCGCCCGTGAGTTCCACGTGAAACCAGGCCAAGAAGTGTTCCGGCGTAACTTCACCCTGAGCGATTTCGGGAAGAATTACAACGCCAAGTTCGCCCGGAAGTTCGCGAGATGCCGAATCAGGAGGCCGGTCGGGAACAACATGTTCGAGTTGGAGGACCTGGCGGGGAAACCTATTGGCATCTACCATGCGAAAGACCTGCGGCTGTAAGGGAAGAACGACACGCTCAAGATAGGGACAAAGCAGGATGCTTACCGTGGGTGTGGCCTACGTTGGGGGTAACCCAGGAGCAAAGGGGCAAGGGCCGACCGCCGGGTGAACACCGCGGAGCGTGTCCGAGTTTTTTGTTTCCATAATTTTTTTGTTTACGTGTTGGTGTGGAATGCTCGCGAATATTCCCCTCCCTATTCGATTGGCGAATTTTCGCGTGGTGTTGCATTCTGACGGTGATCGATAGCCGCGGGCGAAAGAAATAACGTCTGGAATGAGCACCTAAGGCGAGGTTGGCAGTCCCAAGAGGAGAAGGGGAAAGTGGGATGGATGTAGAGCGCCCCCTACCGTCCACACCCAAGAAAGAGGAAGTGTGGATGGTATGTGGAGAGAGGAGAACACCGACGAAGTGCATCCACCCACACTAAGACGGGAAATGAGCACTGGCATTGGCCTTGAAGTCGGTTCTCGACCTATATGAAGGGAAAGGAGAAAACAAAAGAATAGGAAAGGGAACCGGCAGAGCCGAGCCCATAAATAGGGCGAGGTGACCGCCATGTGGGCCAGAGAAAATTTGGGAATCAGACGACCCGCTGCCGCGAACTAAATCTAACGGCCGTGTTTTAAAATCGGTGGCGCACATAAACGTGTGAGTGCGGTCGGTCTACCGGAGGTGAAAGCTCCAAGGAAACGTTAGTGATGTTTTTTTTTGTTGTTATAGGGAAATTAAGATAATTTAACCCGATCCGGAGATCGACGGGAGCAGGACAGAAGCAGAACAGGAAGACCCGGCAGCCGGAAGTGAAAAATAAATGTGAGTCCGTTCCGAGAGGGCATAGACATAATACTTATATATCTGGGTTGCAGAGGGTATACAGGCATTTTCTTGACCCCGGGATATCCACAGTTTGGACCCGGGGAGACCTTTTCTGGAACCCGTGGTGGATTCCAACCTCAAATCCCGCCGAGGACCAAGCCAAACCGCCCGGGAGAAGCTCGGCCAGAAAAAAATTAGAATAATTATTTATTTATAATTATTTATTTATTTATTTAATCCGCCTTATTTATTCGCATTTATTTATTTATTTCTATTTATTTATTAATCGTTATTTATTTATTTATTTAACTTATTTATGTGCCCGTGTTAAAATTATGTAAAATATTCGTCTGTGTGTAATTATTTATTTTAGTGGCGTTTAGCATGCCATAAACAAACACACGAATATTTGTTTGAAAGACGATAAAACCTGAAGCACGTTAACACGGAGTAAAACCTAAAACACGTAAAACGATGATCAAAAAATTATAAATATGATATAAATAACCAGTAACTTATGTACAATTAAATCGCGCCGAGTCCAAGCTAAATTAAATCTAAATATTGGAATACGACCTCCGAGAAGACCAGGCCGATACAGCTCTTTCGTCGTCTTGTTTTTTTTTGTATCGTATTTGCTTTGGCCCAGGGCGATGGGAGCCTAAAATTTTGGAAATATTGAAAATGTTATTTAGTATAATTGAATATTTAAATAAGTAAAGATTATAACGATGAATTGCTAGTGTGTATTAATTAGGGGGGGGGGAAGACGAAAGGATGAGCCGATAACCTGGAGGAAGCGGATGAATCACATGCCAGGGAGGTCCTCAAATGGGAAATAGACGGATCCTTGGTAGGGAGGGTGCGTCAGGGTCCTTTCCATCGAAGACCCAAATCTGCGTCGTGTCGTCCGGTATTAGTCCTTCACTTGTAGTTTCTGTTGATGTTTCTTTGTTGTTTTTGTGGATTCCATGCCGAGTGGAATTTATGGTGCGACCTGTGGGCACAGGGGAAGAATCCGCCCTGTTGATGACTGGCTAGCCGGCCTTGCCCCATCGAAATCAGCAGGCCGTAACATAATGGCGCCCAATCTAAACCAGGGATGGGGTGGCGAAGGTCCTCTAAAAAGGAGATTCGAGCCCATACTCGGAAAAGTAGATACAAATAAAAATCCAGTGGGGGAATGGAATCCACGTGGTGCCGGCAGACCAGGTTGGAACGCGTGCGATGGCTTATGTCGGCTATCCAAAAAGCCGAACATAATTGCTCGCCGCGGAAAGACCTGGGATGCTGGAAATAAATAAACCACAAAGTAATTGTTCATATTTGTAGTAATTTTGTCGTTGTACTCACCTAAAGTGTAGAGATCCTCCAAGCGAAGGGTATGTCGCTAGCGGCGACAGCTAGTTTTGCGACCCGTTCGGTGCCTGGTGGCGAACGGAGGACTCGCAATGGGATGAGTCGGTAGGAGAGTCTTCTGCTGGTTGCGGCGCGAATGTGCGCAGGGGAATGGCTGGTCTCCGGGTGGCCCATGGGAACACAGGGTTCACCATGCGATGCACCCGGGACGGTCAAAGAACTGGCAAGCGCATCCGCGGCGCAACTGGACATGAAGCAGAGTAACTATGTGAGCGCCCTCGATGCCCTATCTTCCAGGAAGAAGATAGAAGATCCGATGGAGCTCGCCATGGCATACAACTCGATCGCAGAGGTAGATGAAAGACGCAGGAAAGCATGTGGAAGTTGGCTCCGGTTAGGCATCACTCCTTTTTTTTCCCCCCTTTGTTGTCCAATTGAGTTTCCGTTTTTTGGCTTTGTTGTTTTCGTCTAGAAAAGGAAAAGAAAGCGTGTTTAGTGTAAGGAACAGAAATTAGCAGTTAGAGTAGGTTCATGGTTAGGAGATATAACTTGCGGTCCGGAGCTGATAAGATGATAACGAGAACTCCCCCGCCGGAAGGGCAGCAACTCAGAGCGGAAGATGGCACGGCAGGCGGCGCAGCCGGCGATAGCTGGGAAATCTCTCCCCCACGGGGAATCCCGAGCGATATCGCGTCGACGGTAGACGCTGCGGTGGCTCAGGCGTACGAGACGCACAGGGCGGCGATGTCCGACAAAGTCAGTCGGACGTTGCAACAGGAGATTCGCCAAGGCTTCCTCGAGATGATGGCGATGATCAACGAGGTGGTCCAGCCGCTGAAGCAAACGGCAGCAGCCGTGCAGTCGATGCAGCAGCAGGCGATGCAAGGCGACCCCAGTGGTGGTCACGAGCATGCAGGAGCACGAGGATGCCAGGAGGCGACGGGCGCATATCCCAAGACCCGGCCAGAGGGACAGAATCCTTGGACGTCTCCACCCAAACCTCCAAGAGCAAGCGAAGTACTTGCGGAGAGGAATGTCGGCGCCGGTGGATATCCGGGAGAGCAGCAGCGTTTCCAGACGGAGTGTGAGGCTCGAAGGGGTAGCACGGAGGGTCTCCGAGGTCCTGAAAGGAGAAAAGATTCGGTTACAGGCGTCAGGATCGAGAAGTGGGAGATCTTCTTCGAAGGCGACCAAAATAAGCTCGCCGTGGAAGACTTTGTGTTCCGCGTGGAATACCTGCAGCGGCAGTCTCGGTGTTCCTAGGACCAGGTGCTGGGTAGCTTCTACCAGCTGATGCGAGGCCAGGCTGCCGAGTGGTACTGGCAATATGTCAAAGAGAGCCCTCCGCAGACATGGGAGGACCTCAAGGAGAACCCGGTGGCGAGCACTCCAAGATCGACGGCAACAGCCAGGCGAGTCCGTCGAGGATTATTTCCGAGCGATGCGGCGGCTGGGAAACAGACTGCTGGCACCGATACCGGAGGCGGAAATGATCCGCATAGTTAAAAAGGCACTTACCGCCGAGGTCGCCCGGTTTGTTTATGCCCTGAGGGTGTACAGCGTGGACCAGCTGCGAGAGGAGTGCCTCGAAGTGGAGGAGGCCTTCATGAGGCGGGAGCGGGACAGCCGAGCCTCATACCGCGCGCCGGCCAAGTTTCCGTCGAGCGGACGACAGGTGTAGGAAGTGGCGATGGAGTCATCCGACGGCGAAGCGGGAGAGCCGGAGCCGTACATCGAGGAAGTTTCCAGGCAGCGAATTAGTTGCTGGAACTGCGGGCAGCCGGACCACGGATTCCGTGACTGCGCATCGTCGGAGCGGAAGATCTTCTGCTACCGCTGCGGGAAGCCAGAGGTGATCACACCGAACTGCCCGGTATGTGCGGGAAACGGGAGGACGAGCGCCGGAAAGGTGGGAGACCCGCGCTCGAAGTACAGGTCCAACCGACAGTAAACCTTCCACCGAAGCCACCAACAATTAAACCTATAGTAGAGAGTAATAAAATCGTCATTAAGAATAGCAATAAGCTGAGATACTTACCAGCGGAGGAACGGATGCAGAAGTACCTCGAGGTTCGGAACCGAATATTTGCCAACCACCAGATAGACGGGATGCGGAGCGTCAGCCGGAGGCTTTTAAAGGCCAGATCACGATTCCGGCAGAGGCATCAGACGCGACGTGCCGTGGTTGAAGCCGTTCGTCGGGGCATGGGAGGTGATCCCAGGGTGATTGCCGAGGTCCGGATACATGGCAAGCCCATTTCCGGTTTGCTGGACACAGGCGCGTCCATTAATGTCCTGGGAAAAGGCAGCCGTGAAATGCTGAAGGAGCTCGGGGTCCGCATGGACAAGTACACGTCGATCGTGAGGACTGCGGCGGGAGAAGACCGGTCAATTATAGGTCGAGTACACGTTCCGGTAAAATTCAAGGGAGTGGAGAAGGTACTTACCTTTTACGTATGCCCGTACCGGGAGCAAGAGCTATACCTTGGGATCGATTTCTGGAGGAAATTCGCGTTGGCACCGGCTATCTTCGGAGAGCTACCAGCAACGAAACCGAAGGCGAACGTGGAGGAATTGTGGGACGCAACAAATCCGTGGCTGGATGGAAAAGCCGGTAAAGAGTCTGTAATCGAGGAGTGGAACCTGCAAGAAGAAGACAAAAATCGGTTAGAAGCGGTAAAGAAAGAGTTCCTAGCGTTCGAGGACGTCGGTCTGGGTAAGACATCGGTGGAGACACATCGGATCCAGCTCGTGGAAGGCGCAGAGCCGTTTAAGGATCGGTATTATCCACAATCGCCAGCGATGCAGGAGATTGTGTGGGCCGAAGTCGACAAAATGCTGGAGCTGGGCGTGATCGAGGTCAGCGAGAGTCCGTGGAGTAACCGCACGACAGTGGTGCGAAGGCCGGACAAAAATAGGTTCTGCTTAGACGCACGGAAGCTGAACAACCTCACCGTGAAGGATGCTTATCCGCTGCCATGCATCGAGGGAATCCTGTCCAGAATCGAGCAGACCTACTATATTTCAAGCGTCGACTTGAAATTCGCATTCTGGCAGGTTGGATCCTGAAAGCCGTCCATATACAGCGTTTACGGTTGCGGGGAGGCCCTTGTACCAGTTCGCCATGATGCCGTTTGGCCTGTGCAATGCGGCGCAGCGGCTATGTCGACTGATGGACAAGGTGATTCCAGCGCGGTTGAGATCGAACGTCTTTGTGTACCTGGACGACCTGCTATCATCGCTCCAGACTTCGAGACCCATCTAAAGTATCTCCGGTTGGTAGCGGAATGCCTGAAAAAAGCGAATTTGACGATAGGTTTAAAAAAATCAAAATTTTGCTACAGGGCGTTTAAATACCTCGGGTTCATAATCGGTGGAGGGACACTTCGGATGGATGGGGACAGGATCGTCGCAATCCAAAAGATTCCGGAGCCGAAATCGGTGAAGGAGTTACGAAGCTTCCTGGGAACAGCGGGATGGTACCGCCGGTTCATCAAGGACTTCGCGACCATGGCGGCCCCGCTCACCGACGCACTGAAAAAAGGAAAGAACACCCGATTAGTGCTGAACGACGAGGCCAAGGACGCGATACAGGCTCTAAAGACGGCACTTACCTCGGCTCCTGTCTTGGTTCACGCCGATTTTAGAAGGCCGTTCGTTGTCCAGTGCGACGCGTCGCACTATGGAGTTGGAGCAGTCCTGTTCCAATACGACGAGGAAAAGAACGAACGTCCGATTGCCTTCTTCTCCGCAAAGCTAAACAAACATCAGATAAATTATTCTGTGACGGAGAAGGAGTGCTTGGCAGCCGTACTTGCCATCGAAAAGTTCCGGCCCTACGTGGAACTGATGCAGTTCACGGTCATCACCGACCACGCCAGTCTGAAGTGGCTGATGACCATGAAAGACCTTAGTAGACGCCTGGCACGATGGTCACTCAGGTTGCAGAGCTTCGACTTCCAGATAGCGCACCGAAAGGGATCCGAAAACGTTGTGGCCGACACGCTGTCCAGATGCGTAGAGGAGCTGAAGCTGGATGCCGACGATGCTCTCGGGTTCGCCACGACGGAGTTCGAATCTGAGGAGTACAAAGAGATTCGGGATGAGATTCTGGAGAATCAGGATCGACTGCCGGATGTCCGAGTGGAAGGGAACCTCGTCTTCAAACGCAGCGGATTCGACAGATTGGAGGAGGAAGTCGAAGGAGGGTCTTGGAAGCTGTGGATCCCAGCCTCGCTCACAGCTGGCCTGATCGCGACGGCCCACGACGAACCGACGTCAGGACACGGAGGCGTAAGGAAGACGCTGCAGCGACTCCAGCGGCAATATTACTGGCCGAAGATGACGACTCAAGTCCGAGACTTTGTGGGGCAATGCATCCAATGCAAGGAGTCGAAGGCTCCAAATTACCGCACACAGGTCGGGATAGGGCAGGAAGTGGTGACTGAGAGGCCATTCCAGAAACTCTACATAGATTTCCTAGGCAAATATCCAAGATCCAAGCGAGGAAAGGCCTGGATATTTGTAGTAGCAGACCACTTCTCCAAATTCACATTCCTGAAGGCCATGAACGAAGCCACAACGTCCAACGTCATCGAGTTCCTGGTGCAGGAGGTGTTTTTTAAGTTTGGAGTGCCGGAGGTAATCCACTCCGACAATGGGAAGCAGTTCACTGCCAAAGCTTTTCAGGAGATGATGGAGGCGTACGGGGTCCAGCATATGCGGACGGCAGTGTACTCGCCGCAAAGCAACGCTGCAGAGCGGGTAAACCGGACAGTACTGGCCGCAATCCGGACATATTTGGAGCAGGACCACCGAGACTGGGACGCATATCTGCCGGAAATCGAAGTCGCGATAAGGAACTCTGTCCACGAAGCGACAGGCGTCACGCCGTTCTTCGCGGTATTCGGGCAGCAGATGTACCTCCACGGCAGCTGCTACAAACTGGCCAGGAAACTGCGGTCAATGACGGATCATGAGGTAGTTGCGTTGAACTCGCAGAACAAGAGAGACATCATCCGCGAACGTATCAGCCAACACTTGCATCAGGCCTACGAGCGGAGCAGCCGGCAATACAACAAGCGCGCCCGTGAGTTCCACGTGAAACCAGGCCAAGAAGTGTTCCGGCGTAACTTCACCCTGAGCGATTTCGGAAAGAATTACAACGCCAAGTTCGCCCGGAAGTTCGCGAGATGCCGAATCAGGAGGCCGGTCGGGAACAACATGTTCGAGTTGGAGGACCTGGCGGGGAAACCTATTGGCATCTACCATGCGAAAGATCTGCGGCTGTAAGGGAAGAACGACACCCTCAAGATAGGGACAAAGCAGGATGCTTACCGTGGGTGTGGCCTACGTTGGGGGTAACACAGGAGCAAAAGGGCAAGGGCCGATCGCCGGGTGAACACCGCGGAGCGTGTCCGAGTTTTTTGTTTCCATAATTTGTTTGTTTACGTGTTGGTGTGGAATGCTCGCGAATATTCCCCTTCCTTTCGATTGGCGAATTTTCGCGTGGTGTTGCATTCTGACGGTGATCGATAGCCGCGGGCGAAAGAAATAACGTCTGGAATGAGCACCTAAGGCGAGGTTGGCAGTCCCAAGAGGAGAAGGGGAAAGTGGGATGGATGTAGAGCGCCCCCTACCGTCCACACCCAAGAAAGAGGAAGTGTGGATGGTATGTGGAGAGAGGAGAACACCGACGAAGTGCATCCACCCACACTAAGACGGGAAATGAGCACTGGCATTGGCCTTGAAGTCGGTTCTCGACCTATATGAAGGGAAAGGAGAAAACAAAAGAATAGGAAAGGGAACCGGCAGAGCCGAGCCCATAAATAGGGCGAGGTGACCGCCATGTGGGCCAGAGAAAATTTGGGAATCAGACGACCCGCTGCCGCGAACTAAATCTAACGGCCGTGTTTTAAAATCGGTGGCGCACCTAAACGTGTGAGTGCGGTCGGTCTACCGGAGGTGAAAGCTCCAAGGAAACGTTAGTGATGTTTTTTTTTTGTTGTTATAGGGAAATTAAGATAATTTAACCCGATCCGGAGATCGACGGGAGCAGGACAGAAGCAGAACAGGAAGACCCGGCAGCCGGAAGTGAAAAATAAATGTGAGTCCGTTCCGAGAGGGCATAGACATAATACTTATATATCTGGGTTGCAGAGGGTATACAGGCATTTTCTTGACCCCGGGATATCCACAGTTTGGACCCGGGGAGACCTTTTCTGGAACCCGTGGTGGATTCCAACCTCAAATCCCGCCGAGGACCAAGCCAAACCGCCCGGGAGAAGCTCGGCCAGAAAAAAATTAGAATAATTATTTATTTATAATTATTTATTTATTTATTTAATCCGCCTTATTTATTCGCATTTATTTATTTATTTCTATTTATTTATTAATTGTTATTTATTTATTTATTTAACTTATTTATGTGCCCGTGTTAAAATTATGTAAAATACCAGTAACTTATGTACCAGTAACTTATGTACAATTAAATCGCGCCGAGTCCAAGCAAAATTAAATCTAAATCTTGGAATACGACCTCCGAGAAGACCAGGCCGATCCTGCGTAGGAGTATGGACCTTTCGTAAATAACCACCTGACCTGTCTCAGCCCCTGATCCTCCTTGGAGCTCCATGTAGGCAGGAATTCTGAAGTGAAATGAGGGTTTATTAATTTTATTAATTTATATATATTTATATGTCAATAGCCGTGCAGTAGTTTCGCGTCTTTGTTGTCCTCTCCAGCTCTTTCGTCGTCTTGTTTTTTTTTTGTATCGTATTTGCTTTGGCCCAGGGCGATGGAAGCCTAAAATTTTGGAAAAATTGAAAATGTTATTTAGTATAATTGAATATTTAAATAAGTAAAGATTATAACGATGAATTGCTAGAGTGTATTAATTAGGGGGGGGGGGGGAAGACGAACGGATGAGCCGATAACCCGGAGGAAGCCGTTGAACCACATGCCAGGGAGATCCTCAAATGGGAAATAGACGGATCCTTGGTAGGGAGGGTGCGTCAGGGTCCCTTCCATCGAAGACCCAAATCTGCGTCGTGTCGTCCGGTATTAGTCCTTCACTTGTAGTTTCTGTTGATGTTTCTTTGTTGTTTTTGTGGATTCCATGCCGAGTGGAATTTATGGTGCGACCTGTGGGCACAGGGGAAGAATCCGCCCTGTTGATGACTGGCTAGCCGGCCTTGCCCCATCGAAATCAGCAGGCCGTAACAAGTTATACATTATTCCTTTTTGACCTTTTATTTATCATCCTTTACTATAGTAAAATATATGTCTAAACTATGTTCTTTTGGTAGGATAAAAGTAAAATTCTAGAAGCTTGAAGTTTTTTTTATGAGCTGGCAGGGCGCTACTATCATTAAGCCTTTAATCATTTGTTATGGTTATTTGGCTTTTCTCACGTACTCTTCAATATTTCAATATATTATGATCTAGTGTTGAAAACAATTTTAGTATTAAATCTCGCTCTTTGCTTCTCTCTCTTAAGGCGCTTTTTCACGGTTTTTACAAGCGCGTAACAGGTGAATGTTAGATAAAGAGGGACGACTCTTTGAGGTTGACACTTTAAAAATAGAAATCGATGCTCACTCTTTATAAAGAGCGAAACTCGGTTTTTGAAAAAACATAATATTATCAAAATGTGCCATTTTTCCTATCTGACCCCTTATTTATCTTCTTTTACTATAGTAAAATATATGTCTAAACTATTTCCTTTTGGTAAGATAAAGGTTAAATTCTAGAAGCTTGAAGTTTGTTTTTCTTATGAACTGGCAGGCGCTACAATCATTAAGACTTTAATCATATGTTATGGTTATTTGGCTGACTCTTCAATAATTCAATATATATTAATCTAGTGTTGAATAGAATGTAATTTGAATAAGAGCATTGCTCTTAGATAATGTTAAATCTAAATGTAAGAACTCGCTCTTAGCTTACGGTGCTTTCCCGCGCTTTTCTTGAAAAAGTAAATAGTAAATAAAAAGAAAGAATAAGGGAGTCAGTCGAAGACTAAATTTGGTTATTACAACATCTTTTTTATAGCCGAGTGCGATTTTTAATTGATTTTTCCAACCAACAAGTGTTTTTTTTGCCAACCAACAAGTGTTAAGCTTAATTTTTAACGTAAAGATTAAATTTTTTGATAAAAAGTGGCATACATTAACGTAAAATTATATTTTTAAATTACAACGCGGTCGTGAGTGCTGTTGCTGCTTCGATTGACGTCGCTGCCGTTTGGCCTGCTGCTGTCTCGTCGCTGCGCTCATTGCTAAGTATCAAATTTGTTGTTGTTCTTTATCCTAATATCGCCTACGCTTTTCTATCAATATTAATATAAGAACTGAGCCTTTTTAAAGGCTTATTCTTATATTTTTATCCATATACGTATTTAGCGTATATAAACTTAATAGTACTAAAAGTTTAAGTCTTTTTAAAGACTTGCACTTATAATACTATTAATACTATACTATATTATTATATTATATTCAAATAATAATAATTTAAGTCTTAAGTCTTTTTAAAGACTTCTTAACTTATTATTATTATTTTTTTTTTTTCACATTATTCTTTATATATTCTATCCATTTTCCCATTAATATACATATAAGCATTTTTAAAAGCTTGCTCTTATATTTTTATTCATATACGTACTCAGCGTTTATAATCTGAATAGTACTAAAAGTTTAAGTCTTTTTAAAGACTTGTACTTATAATACTATTAATTTAGTTAGGTTTGTTCTAATAATAATAATTTAAGCTTAAGTCTTATTATAGACTTTTTCTTAACTTAATATTATTTCGCGGTTTTCAAAGTTGATTTTAATCTATTCTACAAATTCTATAATTCTATAAATTAATATAAATATAAGAATTATACTTTTTGAAAGTTTATTTTAGAAATGCCTCGTTTAAATAGACCGACTGCTTCTCAACGTGCAAGAACGCAATTGTTGAGAAATATTATAAATAGGGAAAACGTATAGTATGCAGAGGTGGAGAGAGTGGCAAACACAGTATCTCAGCGTAGGCGAAGGGAAGATTCCTTAGTCAGGAATGCAGAACAGGGCCTCAATACAGTGTCTAGAAGGTCAAGACGCTTGAATCGTCCTGTTCGTGCGGTTGAGCAAGAAGC
Source organism: Drosophila teissieri (assembly GCF_016746235.2). Lineage (NCBI taxonomy): Eukaryota > Metazoa > Arthropoda > Insecta > Diptera > Drosophilidae > Drosophila > Drosophila teissieri. The sequence goes on along the minus strand of NC_053029.1, from coordinate 25,334,740 downwards.
CGATACTCGACGTCGTTCTGAAAGGCGACAAAATAGCGAAAATCGAGCTGTGGAGCAGGTTCAAAATACTGCTGGCCATAGGAAACGGCGCTTGCTCCTGCTCTTCGCGCAGCTGAGCAAGCAGTCAATACTCGGCGCCGTTCTATTAGACGTTTTGATCCCGCTCTTCGCGCAGTTGAGCAAGCAGCCGATACTCGACGTCGTTCTGAAAGGCGACAAAATAGCGAGAATCGAGCTGTGGAGCAGGTTCAAAATACTGCTGGCCATAGGGAAAGGCGCTTAGATCCTGCTCTTCGCGCAGTTGAGCAAGCAGCCGATACTCGACGTCGTTCTGAAAGGCGACAAAATAGCGAGAATCGAGCTGTGGAGCAGGTTCAAAATACTGCTGGCCATAGGGAAAGGCGCTTGCATCCTGCTCTTCGCGCAGCTGAGCAAGCAGTCAATACTCGGCGCCGTTCTATTAGACGTTTTGATCCCGCTCTTCGCGCAGTTAAGCAAGCAGCCGATACTCGACGTCGTTCTGAAAGGCGACAAAATAGCGAGAATCGAGCTGTGGAGCAGGTTCAAAATACTGCTGGCCATAGGGAAAGGCGCTTGCATCCTGCTCTTCGCGCAGCTGAGCAAGCAGTCAATACTCGGCGCCGTTTTATTAGACGTTTTGATCCCGCTCTTCGCGCAGTTGAGCAAGCAGCCGATACTCGACGTCGTTCTGAAAGGCGACAAAATAGCGAGAATCGAGCTGTGGAGCAGGTTCAAAATACTGCTGGCCATAGGGAAAGGCGCTTAGATCCTGCTCTTCGCGCAGTTGAGCAAGCAGCCGATACTCGACGTCGTTCTGAAAGGCGACAAAATAGCGAGAATCGAGCTGTGGAGCAGGTTCAAAATACTGCTGGCCATAGGGAAAGGCGCTTGCATCCTGCTCTTCGCGCAGCTGAGCAAGCAGTCAATACTCGGCGCCGTTCTATTAGACGTTTTGATCCCGCTCTTCGCGCAGTTGAGCAAGCAGCCGATACTCGACGTCGTTCTGAAAGGCGACAAAATAGCGAGAATCGAGCTGTGGAGCAGGTTCAAAATACTGCTGGCCATAGGGAAAGGCGCTTGGATCCTGCTCTTCGCGCAGTTGAGCAAGCAGCCGATACTCGACGTCGTTCTGAAAGGCGACAAATTAGCGAGTTTAGGGTTATGGAGCAGGAACAAAACACTGCCAACCATAGAAGAAGGCGCTTGGATATCGTGTATCGCGCGGGTGAGCAAGAAGCAAATACCCTGCGTCGAGCACTGGCAAGAGATACACAGGAACGCTTATTAGAAAGAGAGCGTGATAGGGCTAACAAAGCTAGGGCTAGGGCCGGTAGGGATCGCAGGGCAGTCGAGCAGGCGAGAAATACACTTGCTCGACGAAGCGCACGATTAGTTGCTCGACAAGCAACGATCGATGCAATTAGAAATGTAAGTCAAAGAGTTAGTCAGTATAGAAGCCTTAGTGCAAATAGGGAAGCAGAAAATCTTCGGAACGCATTTCGAAGTCAGGAGATTAGACTTGATATAGCTCAGGAAAATAGGACTATTAGAATCAGACCTATTGAAATAGAATCTCACATAGCTACATTCAATAGGAATGTAAAGCTTGGTCCAGATCAGATTTGCTTTTGTTGCAAAGGATTGTGGTTCCCCAAGCAAATAAGTAAGCTTTCTAGGTCTTATTTGGAAGAACATTGCGAGTTCAGGGAAGAGATATACCAAAAGCCAAGACATCTTGCTTTCACTGGTAATCTTTTCAAGTTTTGCAAAACTTGTCACGGCAACATTAAAGCCGGCCGAAAGCCCAAAGGGGCCATTTCAAATGGCTTAGATTTCCCAGAAATTCATAGCTCTTTGAGGGGCCTAACTCCCTTGGAAGAACGACTGATTTCACCTCGCCTTCCATTTATGATAATTAAATCAATAGGTCACGAGCGTCAAAGTGCTATTAAAGGAGCAGTTGTCAATGTCCCTATTCCGGTAAGCAATATCGTGACGTCTCTTCCACGAGCTTTCAATGAGGCTGAGGTAATACAGCTCCACCTCAAACGAAGAATGGAATATGGACATGATTTCATGGCAGAAACCATACGGCCTGCCAAAATTGCTGACGCTATTAGGTATTTAGTTAATACAGAACTTTATAGAAAGCACAATGTGTCAGTTAACGAGCAGTGGATCTCTGACTTCACATCCGAAACTGTTCCGTTCATAGCATCTCAAGCTGATGTAGCCTTTGTAGAGGGACAACTAGCCATCCAGCAGGAGGATGAAAACTCGGAGGCGCGTAATTCTGATCAGAATACAGAAGCCGAAGAACTAAATCCTGGAGGACAAGAAAGGAATGACGAGAATTACAATAGCTCCAGGTGAGGGCCAAAAGCCTCTCGACGTAATTCTCGATGTGGATTCTGAAGAACTGGCATTCCCTAGCATATATGCTGGCATTAAAAGACCATCTTCAGAAAGTTACACAACTATAGTTAGATCAGAACTTAGAAATGTAGATAGACGAGGTTGTCGAACTGATAGGTTATTCTTCAATTATAAGAAGTTGGAATTAATAAAAATTCGAAATAATATTTCAACTTGCTTACGTAAGCGGAGTGCCTCCAGTGCCATAACAGCTGCTAACGTCCTAAATGAAGATTTTATGGGCAACCTCATATGTCATGATGAGGGATATAGGATCCTTAGGGACATTCGCACGTCTCCTGCTCACTGGGAAGATGAGAAGAAAAAGGTCATGGCCATGATTCGCCCATTTGGGCTGCCAACTTTTTTCATAACTTTATCGGCCGCTGAAACTAGGTGGCCAGAGCTGCTAGTACTGCTCAAGCGCAATGTAGATAGGGTTAATATAAGTGAAGAAGAAGCTTCAAGTTTGCAGTTTAGGGAAAAGGCGCGCCTTATAAGAACAGACCCAGTGACGTGCGCTAGATATTTTGATTACAGGTATAGAGAAGTTTTAAAACTTATGAAAAAGCCAGGGGGTGTCTTTGGAAGTAATTTCGTTACTACCTATTACTGGCGAGTTGAGTTTCAACAGAGAGGTTCGCCTCATATTCACGGCATGTTTTGGCTGAAAGATGCTAATAGTACTAAAAGTTTAAGTCTTTTTAAAGACTTGCACTTATAATACTATTAATACTATACTATATTATTATATTATATTCAAATAATAATAATTTAAGTCTTAAGTCTTTTTAAAGACTTCTTAACTTATTATTATTATTATTTTTTTTTCACATTATTCTTTATATATTCTATCCATTTTCCCATTAATATACATATAAGCATTTTTAAAAGCTTGCTCTTATATTTTTATTCATATACGTACTCAGCGTTTATAATCTGAATAGTACTAAAAGTTTAAGTCTTTTTAAAGACTTGTACTTATAATACTATTAATTTAGTTAGGTTTGTTCTAATAATAATAATTTAAGCTTAAGTCTTATTATAGACTTTTTCTTAACTTAATATTATTTCGCGGTTTTCAAAGTTGATTTTAATCTATTCTACAAATTCTATAATTCTATAAATTAATATAAATATAAGAATTATACTTTTTGAAAGTTTATTTTAGAAATGCCTCGTTTAAATAGACCGACTGCTTCTCAACGTGCAAGAACGCAATTGTTGAGAAATATTATAAATAGGGAAAACGTATAGTATGCAGAGGTGGAGAGAGTGGCAAACACAGTATCTCAGCGTAGGCGAAGGGAAGATTCCTTAGTCAGGAATGCAGAACAGGGCCTCAATACAGTGTCTAGAAGGTCAAGACGCTTGAATCGTCCTGTTCGTGCGGTTGAGCAAGAAGCCGATACTCGACGTCGTTCTGAAAGGCGACAAAATAGCGAAAATCGAGCTGTGGAGCAGGTTCAAAATACTGCTGGCCATAGGAAACGGCGCTTGCTCCTGCTCTTCGCGCAGCTGAGCAAGCAGTCAATACTCGGCGCCGTTCTATTAGACGTTTTGATCCCGCTCTTCGCGCAGTTGAGCAAGCAGCCGATACTCGACGTCGTTCTGAAAGGCGACAAAATAGCGAGAATCGAGCTGTGGAGCAGGTTCAAAATACTGCTGGCCATAGGGAAAGGCGCTTAGATCCTGCTCTTCGCGCAGTTGAGCAAGCAGCCGATACTCGACGTCGTTCTGAAAGGCGACAAAATAGCGAGAATCGAGCTGTGGAGCAGGTTCAAAATACTGCTGGCCATAGGGAAAGGCGCTTGCATCCTGCTCTTCGCGCAGCTGAGCAAGCAGTCAATACTCGGCGCCGTTCTATTAGACGTTTTGATCCCGCTCTTCGCGCAGTTAAGCAAGCAGCCGATACTCGACGTCGTTCTGAAAGGCGACAAAATAGCGAGAATCGAGCTGTGGAGCAGGTTCAAAATACTGCTGGCCATAGGGAAAGGCGCTTGCATCCTGCTCTTCGCGCAGCTGAGCAAGCAGTCAATACTCGGCGCCGTTTTATTAGACGTTTTGATCCCGCTCTTCGCGCAGTTGAGCAAGCAGCCGATACTCGACGTCGTTCTGAAAGGCGACAAAATAGCGAGAATCGAGCTGTGGAGCAGGTTCAAAATACTGCTGGCCATAGGGAAAGGCGCTTAGATCCTGCTCTTCGCGCAGTTGAGCAAGCAGCCGATACTCGACGTCGTTCTGAAAGGCGACAAAATAGCGAGAATCGAGCTGTGGAGCAGGTTCAAAATACTGCTGGCCATAGGGAAAGGCGCTTGCATCCTGCTCTTCGCGCAGCTGAGCAAGCAGTCAATACTCGGCGCCGTTCTATTAGACGTTTTGATCCCGCTCTTCGCGCAGTTGAGCAAGCAGCCGATACTCGACGTCGTTCTGAAAGGCGACAAAATAGCGAGAATCGAGCTGTGGAGCAGGTTCAAAATACTGCTGGCCATAGGGAAAGGCGCTTGGATCCTGCTCTTCGCGCAGTTGAGCAAGCAGCCGATACTCGACGTCGTTCTGAAAGGCGACAAATTAGCGAGTTTAGGGTTATGGAGCAGGAACAAAACACTGCCAACCATAGAAGAAGGCGCTTGGATATCGTGTATCGCGCGGGTGAGCAAGAAGCAAATACCCTGCGTCGAGCACTGGCAAGAGATACACAGGAACGCTTATTAGAAAGAGAGCGTGATAGGGCTAACAAAGCTAGGGCTAGGGCCGGTAGGGATCGCAGGGCAGTCGAGCAGGCGAGAAATACACTTGCTCGACGAAGCGCACGATTAGTTGCTCGACAAGCAACGATCGATGCAATTAGAAATGTAAGTCAAAGAGTTAGTCAGTATAGAAGCCTTAGTGCAAATAGGGAAGCAGAAAATCTTCGGAACGCATTTCGAAGTCAGGAGATTAGACTTGATATAGCTCAGGAAAATAGGACTATTAGAATCAGACCTATTGAAATAGAATCTCACATAGCTACATTCAATAGGAATGTAAAGCTTGGTCCAGATCAGATTTGCTTTTGTTGCAAAGGATTGTGGTTCCCCAAGCAAATAAGTAAGCTTTCTAGGTCTTATTTGGAAGAACATTGCGAGTTCAGGGAAGAGATATACCAAAAGCCAAGACATCTTGCTTTCACTGGTAATCTTTTCAAGTTTTGCAAAACTTGTCACGGCAACATTAAAGCCGGCCGAAAGCCCAAAGGGGCCATTTCAAATGGCTTAGATTTCCCAGAAATTCATAGCTCTTTGAGGGGCCTAACTCCCTTGGAAGAACGACTGATTTCACCTCGCCTTCCATTTATGATAATTAAATCAATAGGTCACGAGCGTCAAAGTGCTATTAAAGGAGCAGTTGTCAATGTCCCTATTCCGGTAAGCAATATCGTGACGTCTCTTCCACGAGCTTTCAATGAGGCTGAGGTAATACAGCTCCACCTCAAACGAAGAATGGAATATGGACATGATTTCATGGCAGAAACCATACGGCCTGCCAAAATTGCTGACGCTATTAGGTATTTAGTTAATACAGAACTTTATAGAAAGCACAATGTGTCAGTTAACGAGCAGTGGATCTCTGACTTCACATCCGAAACTGTTCCGTTCATAGCATCTCAAGCTGATGTAGCCTTTGTAGAGGGACAACTAGCCATCCAGCAGGAGGATGAAAACTCGGAGGCGCGTAATTCTGATCAGAATACAGAAGCCGAAGAACTAAATCCTGGAGGACAAGAAAGGAATGACGAGAATTACAATAGCTCCAGGTGAGGGCCAAAAGCCTCTCGACGTAATTCTCGATGTGGATTCTGAAGAACTGGCATTCCCTAGCATATATGCTGGCATTAAAAGACCATCTTCAGAAAGTTACACAACTATAGTTAGATCAGAACTTAGAAATGTAGATAGACGAGGTTGTCGAACTGATAGGTTATTCTTCAATTATAAGAAGTTGGAATTAATAAAAATTCGAAATAATATTTCAACTTGCTTACGTAAGCGGAGTGCCTCCAGTGCCATAACAGCTGCTAACGTCCTAAATGAAGATTTTATGGGCAACCTCATATGTCATGATGAGGGATATAGGATCCTTAGGGACATTCGCACGTCTCCTGCTCACTGGGAAGATGAGAAGAAAAAGGTCATGGCCATGATTCGCCCATTTGGGCTGCCAACTTTTTTCATAACTTTATCGGCCGCTGAAACTAGGTGGCCAGAGCTGCTAGTACTGCTCAAGCGCAATGTAGATAGGGTTAATATAAGTGAAGAAGAAGCTTCAAGTTTGCAGTTTAGGGAAAAGGCGCGCCTTATAAGAACAGACCCAGTGACGTGCGCTAGATATTTTGATTACAGGTATAGAGAAGTTTTAAAACTTATGAAAAAGCCAGGGGGTGTCTTTGGAAGTAATTTCGTTACTACCTATTACTGGCGAGTTGAGTTTCAACAGAGAGGTTCGCCTCATATTCACGGCATGTTTTGGCTGAAAGATGCCCCAAAAGTGGATTTAAACAATGAAGAGTCTATACGTACTGTAATAGCCTTCATTGATCAGTTTGTAACTGTGGATGTTACAAACCCAGATTTGGCTCCGTATATTGAATACCAAAAGCATAAGCACGGGCATTCGTGTCTTAAAAAAGTGCGGGGACAATATATTTGTCGTTTCGGTATTCCATACCCTCCAATGCCCCAGACGGAAATTTTAAATCCACTTCCCGAAGCAACTCAAAATTCTCTTCATCACGAAAACTTCAAAAAAATTCCAGATTTTCTACTTCGCAATCATGCAGATGACATGATTAGCCTTTTAAGCATATTTGAAAATTTTCTTTCCCACAACCATGTGAGCCTCAGTTACGAGGACTACATTTATGCTATTAGGTCTAGTTTGAAAAAACCACAGATTTTTCTGAAGAGAACATTTGCAGAAATTCAAGTAAATGCTTATAATAAACACATTCTTTCAATGCAAAGGGCAAATATGGATATCCAGTTAATTTTGGACCCTTTTGCTTGCTGTAGCTACATTATTAATTATATTAACAAATCCCAACGGGGTATTTCGAAGTTAATGCGAGAAGCAGCTAATGACATTAGAAGAGGCAATTCAAGCATTCGACAAAAGCTACAGTATCTCGGTCACAAGTTTATTTCACGCACTGAGATTTCTGCTCAGGAAGCCGTGTATTGTTGTCTGGGAATGGCGTTGTCCGAAGCAAGTAATAAGTGCGTTCATATCAACACCTTCCCTCCAGAACAACGAGTTCGTATGCTTAGACCTACACGCGACCTTCAAAATATGCCTCAGAATTCATCTGACATATTTCTAAAAGGATTGCTGGATAGATACGAACAAAGACCAGATTTACATGAAGGCCTGTGTTTAGCCGATTTTTCAGCAAATTTTGAGTTTTCGAAAAGCCGTAGAAGTACTCGTCAGAGGGCAAATAGTGACGATGAAACTGAAGAAGGCAAAGGAGATGTATATTTTCCGCTCCGAGATGGAAGCGGTTTTATTAGGGAAAGAAATAGGGCTAGTATTATTAGGTATAGGCCATTTAATATTAATACAGATAGGATTAACTATTTTAGATCATTAGTTATGCTCTTTTCTCCGTGGCGAAACGAACAGGTAGATTTAATTCAAAGAAATTGCGAGGAATTTTATAAGGAGAATGAGGAGGCTATTAAAGCCAACTTTGATGCGCTTAGAAGGGCCATGGAAGCAGATAGTATAGAAGAAAATGAAGAAGAGGAGGTCGAACCTAGTGAGGAGTTTAGGGCATTAGCTATACCTGAAATATCTTCTCAAATTAATGTTTTAAACTTGAACAACAATTTGTTAGATGTTGATCCGGATAGCAATATCCGGGTAATAAAGCTTCCGCTACTTATATCCCCTTTAAACTTAGCCAATTTAGTTAGATCACTAAATTTGGAGCAAAAAACTTTCCTTACTCATGTCTTGCATAATGCAAGGACAAATCGAACCTTTTATGAGTTCGTAGGTGGCGGAGCAGGTGTCGGCAAAAGTAGATTAATATCAACGTTATTTCAGTCCCTATCCAAGGAGTATAATGGTAGAGTAGGATGCGACCCAACTTCGGTAAAAATTTTACTGTGTGCTCCCACAGGCAAAGCTGCTTTCGGAATCGGAGGATCCACTCTTCATTCCATGTTCTCTCTCCCTGTAAATCAGGCTGGGTCCGCATTTAGTCCTGATTTGTTGAATACCCTTCGTTCAAGATTTATTGATCTTAAAATTCTTATAATAGACAAAATTTCTATGGTCGGTGCAACAATGTTTTCTCATTTAGACTCTCGCCTAAAGCAAATATTTTCTAAAGTTGAAACTCCTTTCGGAGGTATTTCGGTTATCGTGTTCGGCGATCTTAGACAGTTGCGGCCCGTATGTGATCGCTGGATTTTTCAGGCCCCGTCGCATGATCCATACAGTGCTATATTTGGATCGTATCTGTGGAGTCCTTTTAGGTTTTTTGAACTCACAGAGATAATGCGACAGCGAGATGACCAACCATTTGCAATTGCACTTAATAACATGGCATCCGGCCAAATGACGTCTGATGATGTTAGCTTGCTTAGATCTAGAATTTCCGATGAAAGTCAAATTCCAAATGACTCAATTCACCTTTTTACAAGTAATCAGGACACAGATCGGTACAATAGGGAGAAGCTAAACTCGATACCCACTGCTCAATTTCTCTCGGAAGCTTTAGACTCAGTTAAGTCCGCTCAAATAAGCTTAGAGCAGAGGAACAGATGTCTGGAACAAGCTAGGTCCCTAAAAACATCTGAGACACAAGGATTGTGTACCTCGCTCACTTTAAAAACCACTGCCAAATATATGATGACGGTCAATGTAGATACATCAGATGGTCTCGTAAACGGAGCCACTGGTGTCCTTAGAGAGATAGGCTTCAGTACGTCCAACACTCCAGATCTTCTTTGGATACAATTTTTAGATGAAAGCATAGGAGTAAATGCGCGTTCCAAGCGCAGACATTGCGAGGAGGCTTCATGGACGCCGATTTCGAAAATTATAAAAAGTTTTCAAATTAATTCTAATCAGGCAACTACAATTGACCGAAAGCAGTTTCCAGTGGTTCCTGCAGAAGCAATAACTATTCATAAAAGTCAAGGCGCTACGTACAGTAAAGTGGTAGTTCACACAAACTCCAGCATGCAGAGAGCTGCGCTGTATGTAGCCTGTAGTAGAGCAACAACTGTAGTAGAGCAACAACCAAGATCCGCTCAGGATTCAGCTTCAGAAGCAGAGCTCCGAGAACTGCGTTCCACTAAGCTACTGAATACCCATTTCGATTGTTTAATCAATAGTCCGAACCTTCATATTTTTTTCCATAATACGGAAAGTTTACACTGCCACATTAGCGATGTTTGTTCCGATCGGCTAATGCTTAGGTCTTCTATTTTGTGCTTCGTTGAGCATCAACATACTCAAATGAAGTATACGAAATTCCTGGCTTTACCACAGCAGTGAGATTAGATTGCCAGTCAGTAGCTAGCGGAGCCCGACCAAAAAGAGGCATTCTCGTTTTTATTCGAAACGAACTATTTGAGAATGTTAGTCTTTGCTCAAGTGGTCGATTTTTTTCAAATATTTCAAATTTAGCCTCTTCAGTGTTTGAGTTTGCTATCTTTAAGTACCGATCTTTAGGGATTCTTGTCTTATATAAAAGTCCGACCTATCCCTTAAAGAAGTTTGAAACTGAATTTAAGGAGTTATTTCAGCAGAACACATTTTTAAATAGTAATTGTTTAGTGTTAGGAGATTTTAACTTGTGCCTCCACTCCATCTCTGGCTGCTGCAAGCAAATTTTCGATTTTTTGGTAGATGTAGAGGGTTTTGGTTCTTTGCTAGATTTGGATTCGTCGACAACCAATTGCAATACGCATATTGATTGGGCGTTTTCCAATATTTTCGATAATCGGGCCACTGCGCGCACATTTGAGACCACATATAGTTACCACAGTGGTATATTAGTTAGCGTTAGGGAGGCAGAGTAGGTATTGTAGTTATTAAATTAAATATAAACTAAATAGGTATATATTTTTGAATTTTTTTAGTTATTAGATGTAAACATTATTAAATTAAAAACAAAAAAAAAAACAAAAAAAAAACTTAGAAAAATAATTAATATTTTTAAATAAGTCTGATAATTTAATGTAATTTTTTTAGGTATTAGAGGTATTTATTATTAAATTAAAAAAAAAAACAAAAAAAAATAAATAAAAACATAAAAAAAACCCTACAAAAAATTAATATTTTTAAATAAGTCTGATAATTTAATTTAATTAAAAAAAAAAAGAAAAACCACAAAAAAAATAAATAAAAACAAAAAACCTAAGAAAAAAAATTAATATTTTTTAAAATAAGTGTGATAATTTAATATAATTTAATAATTCATTTTTAAATATTTAATTTAATATAAATAATATCTATGCCTCCGTGTGCTACGGATAAACAAAATTTTTGGGGAACATGGAGTTTTATAAATTTTCCAAAGTTTGAAAACTCAAGTCGACCTAAAATTGATTTTGGTTTAAACGACCCCGTTGTAACTCAACGGCCTCCACGTGGTGTTCCCTGGGTACCGAATTAAAAATTTTAATCGGAAGCTAATTCGAGCGGCGAAAAATTACGTACATATATGAAGGCATATTTATTGTTTTTTAAATTTAGGTGCTGAGTAACGGGTATCTAATAGTCGGGGAACTCGACTATAGCGTTCTCTGCGAGTTTACGGGCTGAATACGCTAAAATCTTGGTCTTGAATTTGAATTTATCGCTTTTCACTGAATACGAAATCGTATCAGGTTATTAAAGGGAAGTTTTTTCGTATTTTTAATTTTGGGGCAACAGCTTCTGAATGTCAATCTACAACTTTAGTTGCGATTTCACTTTAGGGGATTGGAAAATTTGTTTACGCCGCGCAACTTGGTCGCCAATTATATATGTATACGTGAAATTAAAATTATCAAAACATTTATTATGTTAATTTTTGGTTTTACAGCAATCACTCATTCATTTTTGTTAGTTAATATGTCATAATAATTTATATTGTATTTCATCGGGACTGATGTCTAATTTGGTTTAATCGGGAAGCCTCCGGTAATTGTTATTTTTTTCAAATTCGATTTGGGCAAAATCTTTCGATTTCGTTTTTAGGTGCTCTGGTTTTCGCAAAATCATCGCTTCTTGCTGCTCAAACACCTGGCTTATTTTTTTTTGCCAAAATAAAACAACGCGAAAAAAATGCCTCTTATAATTTTGAGTTGCTTGTTTTGAAGGCAGGAGAAGGCAGACGTTGCTGGGCTTGAGAAAATCTAGATCTGCCACCTTTTTTTTCAGTTTTAATTCCGATGTTCGCAATTACTTTTTTACTACACTTTGACCATTTAAGTAATTAAATTAAATGGCATCATTTACAAACAAAACTTTTGGCCCTCCTTAAAATTTATTAATGAATTCTTTTATATTTTATAAGTATTTTTACCTGCCTGTTTCGTCTTAACAACAGTATCGATAACTTTTTGCGACCCTTATCGACCACTAGACAAATCGAAAATTGTTGTTACTGACGGCACATTTTGTTTGTGGGGTCAGAAATACATTTTTTATAAAATAACCAAGTTGCAGATTGATCTTGTGGTGATGTGGACTAAACTTCAATAGGCCACCGTGTAAACTTTTTTTTACTTAGTAAATAAGATCGGATTTGATATAATAAAAGGTATTTACTTTTCATTTCGGCGTGACAAAAGTGCCCGTTTTTCAAATCGAAAAATTCTTACGAATTTGAAAAGCGGAGCACCTATTTTTCGATTTCAAATCGAAATCGTAAAATTCTTATGAATTCAATTGCTCCGGTAATGCCTGAATAAAAATCAAAGCTTGCTTTCGAACGTTTATCCTCATTTTTACCAAAGATCTCAAAATGATTGGTAAAATCTTTAAATAGCACAAACTTATACTTTTTTTGGGTTTCTCTTCTTTAGTTCGATTAAAGCCTAATATTACAAAGGGCTCTTCGAGTTCCTCGACTATAAAATACCGGTTTTCCGTTTGTAGAAGTTCGAAAGAGAAACTTAAACAATATTTTTGGCATATCGAAAGAAATTGGAAAACAAATAATAAAATTAAAAATAAATCATAAAAATTCGAAAGTGTGGGCGTGGGGGTATTGGGTGGCTTGTGGGTGTTAGCGTAGGCGTTTCCAAAATTTTGTTTAGCATATCGATAGAAATTGGAAAGACAAATAATAAAATTAAAACATTTTAACACCTAATTTAAAAATGGGTGGTTGGCAAATAGTTTTTTTTGTAAATCGATTGAAATTTACTAGACCAATAAACTGAAAAAATATTATAACATTTTTCAAAAGTGTGGGCGTGGCAGTTTTTGGTGTTTGTGGGCGTTAGAGTGAACGTGGCAACAAAATGTTAGGCATACCGATAGGATGTGACAGTTTTGGGTGCTTTGAAGGCGTTAGAGTGGGCGTTGCATCGAATGCAATTTACAAGACCTATACAAAACTGAAAAAATATGAAAACATTTTTCAAAATGGCGTGGCAACATGGGTCAACAATCTTGCACTGCATACTTAGTTTTATTCGAAGTTCCTAACTTTTACAGTTTCTGAGATTTTGAAGTCCATTTACTTCAGCTTTATTAAAGGACTCCGATGGTCCTCGCCGTCTGCCTCGACGTCCTTGACTCGTCGTCCTCGACAACGGAACCTGTGCCGGCTCGACTACGATATTATGGTCGCGGGCCCGCAAGGTGTATCGTCCGAACGATCTTACCAGAACCTCCGTTGCAAACACCCGGAAGCGTACGTCTGTTATGTCAAATTTTCAAAGGACACAAACCAATGACTCCACAATCTCATTCTGACCACGACAGGTTATTTCCTTCTCCTCCTATAGTATACTCACGGTATGGATATCAACGTTGCAGCTTCAACCTTGTAGACCGCGGGTCTTGGTTGCACTAACCTTGCAGGCAGCGCTGCTCCTCGAATTAGGCTAAGAAACATTTCTATGAAGATCATAAGAACATTGACTTCTTCACTTCGAATGGAGCGGTGCCTTCCCTGCTTCACTAATTAGAATAATCATACGAATAACCAAACAGTGACAATACATGGCGACAGTGAGGCAGGAGCCTACAGAAAAAGCAATAAAAACGGCGAGGGTCTGCTGCTAATATCTGTGGCGGCATGGCAAACTGGACTTTATTAATACATAGCTAATTACTAAAGTCCTGAGTGAGTAGAGTGTGTGTGTAATGGGAAAAAACCGCGGCGAAGTAAGAAATAAAGTGAAAAAAAGAATAGCGCAATTAAAGTGGCTATTGTTCACTAAAACTCCCCCGCCTGCGTGGTCGCTGGCTCAAAAGTTACAATCTGAGCTACCCAATTAACAAATTTCATTTGCGAAAAAAAAAATGCCGAAAAACCACTCACTCAGTAAATATAAAAGTAATCAAAGCTAACAACATTTTACCACCACAGAAACTAAGCCTGCCGACGCAAATAAAGTCTGCAAGGGACCACTGGTCAGTGTGTTTTGCAACTATATGTACGTGCAGACACGGTCCCAAAACCACCAACAATATTGAACAGCCTGTGCAGCCAGCACTGGCACCGCCTGAGCCCATAGGCCCCGGACAGCAGCAGCACAAACAAAAGCGCATTGTCTTCGAGGGAGCATCAGCGTGCCTAAGACCGGTGACGCCCAGCTGATGCAGGACCCTGAAACTCGGAAATCAAAAAAAAAAAAAATACCAGCGGAAATAGATTTAATAAATATCTATGTAACAAATTTTTGTAAAATTGAGCGGAATCTTACCTGCCCGATTAGCGGTATGGCCCGTAAAGTCATACAACCATTAGGCAGGAAAATGTCACTATACAAAACAAAAAAAGAGAATCAAAAAGAACACTAAGTTGAAACAATTAGTTTAACAACAATGCTAAATTGATGAAAATACAATTCACAAAATACCCTGTAAACTATAAATTCAAAGTAATCAAATTAAGTAAAGAATTATTAGATTTTTTAATATAATGTGAATTTAAAACTCAATTAAGCAGAAGAACATAAATGATCATATAAACTGTCAAATATAAAAACCCACGAATGAATCATAATATAAATATAGCAACACCAATTACAAATTCAGAATTTTCAAGAATGTTAGATCACAATTCCAAAGTTACGGACTCCACCGCCAATGGAAAAAGAGAGAACGCTATAGTCGAGTACCCCAACTATCGGATACCTGTTACTCAGCTGGTGAAAGTGTGAAGAGAAATTTCAACACTAACTGTTGTTGGGCGTTAGAGTTTGGGCAAAAGAGTTGGTAAATAGAGTTACATTTACAAGACGAACAAAAATGTCAAAAATGTCTCCCTGTTACATATTTTTCAACGAATCTAGTATACCATTTTACTCTACGAGTAACGGGTATAACAAAGCTAAAGAGTGTAGAGCCAGAAAATTAATTGGAAATGAAACTTTAATTACTAAAGTTATTTATCGATTAAAGAACAATGTCAAAGGAGAAACTACTGAACTATTGTCAGCCAAGCAGATGAACTTACAGGAGTTAGCCAGAAGTCAGCATGAAGTTAACGCAATGACTAAAAACTGTGCAGTAAATAAGGTTAATCTTATCATGCCAGCTAGTACATAACTTCCATACAATGAATGATGCCATATCAAAAGTTGTAAATAGTTGCACAGAACTTAACAGTCAAACACTGTTCCTTACTAAACAATTACTCACAGCGTGGTAGAATTCGTGGTCGTGGAAATTTAAGAGGTAATTCTCGTAACAAATAACTCGGGAAATAACTCGGCAAACTCCGATCAACCTTTAGCTGCTCAACAAAAAATAGTTACAAGGTACACACAATTAATCTTCGCCAAAACATATTTGTTAATTTTGTCAATGTAGAAACAAATAAAAAACTTGTCTTTTTAATAGACACAGGTGCAGTTATATTTAGATTTTAATCAAACAGAAGATTGGCTCAAGATGAGACAAAATAACTGGTAATAACTCAATAATTCTACCAGCAAGATCCCAGGTTGTCCGAAAAATACAACTATACTCAAATGAAGATAGTGTTTTAATACCTAACCAGGAAATATAAAATGGCATTTATGTTGCAATCACAGTTGCAAAAACCAAATATCCATTTGTCCGATTACTGAATACAGCTGGTAAAGATCAAATAGTAAATATAAAAGATTTACAATATGAATCCCTTTCGAACTATGAAATAGTCCAAACCAATTCTGAAGCAAAAGAAAAACTCTTATATCTCAACAAAAAATTTTCCACCGCAATTAAAATCTACACTAATAGATTTATGCACCAAATATAGCGATGTTTTCGGACTTGAAACCCAATCAATTACAACAAATAATTTCTACAAACAAAACCTAAGATTAACAGATGATGAGCCAGTATATATTAAAAATTATAGAAATCCTCAATAATGACTATAGCTTTCTCTGGACTTGAACCTTCGCAAGCATACCTGTATATGGATAATTTAAAAGTTATTGGTTTTTCCGAAAAACATAAGCTTAAAAACTTTAATTTATTTTTTATGCATGAAGTCACAATTTTGGGACACAAATGCACAGATCAAGGAATCTTGCCAGATGACAAAAAATATGACGTCATCAAAAGTTATCCAGTCCCTCATGATGCGGACAGTGCTAGACGATTTGTTCATTTTGCAATTACTATAGACGTTTTATCCAAAATATTCTCGTCACATAACAAGATTATGTAAAAAGGGTGTACAATTCGAATGGACATCTCAAATCGGCACTAGTTTATCCCAATTTATTCCAATACCCAAATTTCAGCAAAGAATTTTGCATAATAACGGATGCAAGTAAGCAAGCTTGTGGAGCATTGTTATGGAGCAAAGCAAGAGCGTTTACAAAGGGTGAAAGTAACAAAAGCACAACAGAACACGAATTGGCAGCAATAACTCACTTTAGACCATATATTTATGGTAGACATTTCAATGTCAAAACAGACCACAGACCACTTACATACCTGTTCTGTATGATAAATCCGAGCTCTAAACTAACTCGTATGAGACTTGAATTAGAGCAGTATAATTTTACAGTTGAGTATCTAAGGGGAAACGATAACTACATATGTAGCTGATGCGTTATTAAGAATAACCATCAAAAAACTAGAAGATATGACAAGAAATATAAAAAAAGGCACTACAAGTTATCAAAGTAGACAAAAATCCTGCGCAGGAGATAAGGAAATAGAATCAAAAATGACGAAGTACGTAAAGTAGTGACCTTGCATATAAAAAATATGCAATGTTTCTTTAGACATGATAAGAAAACAAGAAAGAACGCTATAGTCGAGTTCCCCGACTATCTGATACCCGTTACTCAGCTAGTCAAAGTGCGAAAGAGTCTTCAGCACTGACAGTTTTTGGCGGTTTATGGGCGCTAGAGTGGGCGTGGCAAAAAGTTTGTAGGCAAATCGATAGAAATTTACAAGACTAACACAAAAATGAAAAAATATCAAAACATTTTTCAAAAGTGTGGACGTGGCAGTTTTGGGCGTGGCAACATGAATCGACAAACTTGCGCTGCGTCTATGTCTCTGGAGTCTGTATGCTTAGTCTCAACTCTCTACCTTTTGTAGTTCCTGAGATCTCGACGTTCATACGGACAGACAGACGGACAGACGGACGGACAGACGGACATGGCCAGATCGACTCGGCTATTGATCCTGATCAAGAATATATATACTTTATATGGTCGGAAGTGCTTCCTTCTGCCTGTTACATACTTTTCAACGAATCTAGTATACCCTTTTACTCTACGAGTAACGGGTATAATAATAGCCAGCAAGGGGTTACATTGACGGTACTGAGACCGACGAAGATATAGAATTAAGTAACTTAATTGTCGGCTTTACAGACAAAGTAAAAATGGTTAACGATCAGGAATTTCAAAATCAGCATCAGGACCTTTAACAAGAGGCAACACCAACACAAGAACAGGCGAAAACCTCAGGTACCATTAGTAATAAAGATGTAATTAGACTCATGGAAGCGGCCGTAAATGGCGCCAGAAAATTAATTGGAAATGAAACTTTAATTACTAAAGTTATTTATCGATTAAAGAACAATGTCAAAGGAGAAACTACTGAACTATTGTCAGCCAAGCAGATGAACTTACAGGAGTTAGCCAGAAGTCAGCATGAAGTTAACGCAATGACTAAAAACTGTGCAGTAAATAAGGTTAATCTTATCATGCCAGCTAGTACATAACTTCCATACAATGAATGATGCCATATCAAAAGTTGTAAATAGTTGCACAGAACTTAACAGTCAAACACTGTTCCTTACTAAACAATTACTCACAGCGTGGTAGAATTCGTGGTCGTGGAAATTTAAGAGGTAATTCTCGTAACAAATAACTCGGGAAATAACTCGGCAAACTCCGATCAACCTTTAGCTGCTCAACAAAAAATAGTTACAAGGTACACACAATTAATCTTCGCCAAAACATATTTGTTAATTTTGTCAATGTAGAAACAAATAAAAAACTTGTCTTTTTAATAGACACAGGTGCAGTTATATTTAGATTTTAATCAAACAGAAGATTGGCTCAAGATGAGACAAAATAACTGGTAATAACTCAATAATTCTACCAGCAAGATCCCAGGTTGTCCGAAAAATACAACTATACTCAAATGAAGATAGTGTTTTAATACCTAACCAGGAAATATAAAATGGCATTTATGTTGCAATCACAGTTGCAAAAACCAAATATCCATTTGTCCGATTACTGAATACAGCTGGTAAAGATCAAATAGTAAATATAAAAGATTTACAATATGAATCCCTTTCGAACTATGAAATAGTCCAAACCAATTCTGAAGCAAAAGAAAAACTCTTATATCTCAACAAAAAATTTTCCACCGCAATTAAAATCTACACTAATAGATTTATGCACCAAATATAGCGATGTTTTCGGACTTGAAACCCAATCAATTACAACAAATAATTTCTACAAACAAAACCTAAGATTAACAGATGATGAGCCAGTATATATTAAAAATTATAGAAATCCTCAATAATGACTATAGCTTTCTCTGGACTTGAACCTTCGCAAGCATACCTGTATATGGATAATTTAAAAGTTATTGGTTTTTCCGAAAAACATAAGCTTAAAAACTTTAATTTATTTTTTATGCATGAAGTCACAATTTTGGGACACAAATGCACAGATCAAGGAATCTTGCCAGATGACAAAAAATATGACGTCATCAAAAGTTATCCAGTCCCTCATGATGCGGACAGTGCTAGACGATTTGTTCATTTTGCAATTACTATAGACGTTTTATCCAAAATATTCTCGTCACATAACAAGATTATGTAAAAAGGGTGTACAATTCGAATGGACATCTCAAATCGGCACTAGTTTATCCCAATTTATTCCAATACCCAAATTTCAGCAAAGAATTTTGCATAATAACGGATGCAAGTAAGCAAGCTTGTGGAGCATTGTTATGGAGCAAAGCAAGAGCGTTTACAAAGGGTGAAAGTAACAAAAGCACAACAGAACACGAATTGGCAGCAATAACTCACTTTAGACCATATATTTATGGTAGACATTTCAATGTCAAAACAGACCACAGACCACTTACATACCTGTTCTGTATGATAAATCCGAGCTCTAAACTAACTCGTATGAGACTTGAATTAGAGCAGTATAATTTTACAGTTGAGTATCTAAGGGGAAACGATAACTACATATGTAGCTGATGCGTTATTAAGAATAACCATCAAAAAACTAGAAGATATGACAAGAAATATAAAAAAAGGCACTACAAGTTATCAAAGTAGACAAAAATCCTGCGCAGGAGATAAGGAAATAGAATCAAAAATGACGAAGTACGTAAAGTAGTGACCTTGCATATAAAAAATATGCAATGTTTCTTTAGACATGATAAGAAAACAAGAAAGAACGCTATAGTCGAGTTCCCCGACTATCTGATACCCGTTACTCAGCTAGTCAAAGTGCGAAAGAGTCTTCAGCACTGACAGTTTTTGGCGGTTTATGGGCGCTAGAGTGGGCGTGGCAAAAAGTTTGTAGGCAAATCGATAGAAATTTACAAGACTAACACAAAAATGAAAAAATATCAAAACATTTTTCAAAAGTGTGGACGTGGCAGTTTTGGGCGTGGCAACATGAATCGACAAACTTGCGCTGCGTCTATGTCTCTGGAGTCTGTATGCTTAGTCTCAACTCTCTACCTTTTGTAGTTCCTGAGATCTCGACGTTCATACGGACAGACAGACGGACAGACGGACGGACAGACGGACATGGCCAGATCGATTCGGCTATTGATCCTGATCAAGAATATATATACTTTATATGGTCGGAAGTGCTTCCTTCTGCCTGTTACATACTTTTCAACGAATCTAGTATACCCTTTTACTCTACGAGTAACGGGTATAATAATAGCCAGCAAGGGGTTACATTGACGGTACTGAGACCGACGAAGATATAGAATTAAGTAACTTAATTGTCGGCTTTACAGACAAAGTAAAAATGGTTAACGATCAGGAATTTCAAAATCAGCATCAGGACCTTTAACAAGAGGCAACACCAACACAAGAACAGGCGAAAACCTCAGGTACCATTAGTAATAAAGATGTAATTAGACTCATGGAAGCGGCCGTAAATGGCGCATCAACAAAAAATATTTTCAGAAAAGCTTAAAGAGGTTGAGAATAGGCAGAGAGTAAATGAGTGTTGACTCCTAGTGGTATACGAGCGAATACCACATAACTCAGCTATCTCTTGTAATGAACCGCTAGACTTGGTAAAGTCCATACCAAGTTTTGACGGAAAACAAGATGAGTATGTGGCATGGCGAACCGCAGCAGTTAACGCCTTCGAAATCTACAAACCATATTTGGGTAGCTCTAGAACCTACCTGGCCGTAGGAATCATACGTAACAAGGTAATAGGCCCCGCGGGAGTAATGTTTACGTCACATACAGTACTAAATTTCGATGGTATAATAGCTAGAATGGACTGCGCTTATGCAGAACAAACTCCAATCGAGGTAACGCAGCAACAAATGGTTACTATGCGTCAGGGAGAACTTCCCCTAATGACTTTTTATAATGAGATTGAGAGAAAGCTAACTCTTATTATTAGTAAGACTTTGTTGTCTTATGACACAAATACTGCCGCTATCTTAAATAATAGATCACGGCAGGACGCTTTGAACGCATTTGTGACCGGGTTAAAAAAATCAGTCCGACATGTAGTTCTCTCAGCTGCGCCCAAAGATTTGCCATCAGTATTGGCTGTGGCTCAACGGGCAGAGTCTTGCAATGAACGAGCCTGGTTCGTTGCAAGCTTTAATAAAAATTTAGAGGACAAATCAAACCAGAGAAACCAAAACAATAATGCACCGGGCACTAGTAACCAAACTAGAGGCTCTCAATTTTCTAAAAATCAAGGACATAAAGGCCAAACGCAACAGAACAGTGAATCAAATAATCCTTGTAAAAGCTATTCTCAAAATTTAGGTCCTGAACCAATGGACGTTGATCCCACATCACGTTCTAAATTTAGGGGCGAGCAGACAGCTCGCAGTCGTCAATGGTTGAACCATACGACCCAAGAGCAGTCAAATGACCATGAGTATAGGGTAAAGTCATCCTACGAAGCAGCGGAAATCGAGGCAGATAACACGTACGATTCCGAATTTTTTAGGGGAACGTCCCTGCTCCCGTACATAATTCGTACGATAGCGGGGCGGGAAATTAGGTTACTGTTGGATACAGGAGCCTCCAAAAATTACATAAAACCTTTATCAGAATTAAAACACTTCAAACCTGTGGTGAAAGAGCGCCGTTGAAGAAGAGAAGCATTTACTGGGTATCCTTGTTGGCGATTCGATTCCAAAATGTTCACCCTTTTCAGGCTTGTCGACCATTAACCATCAGCTGAGCGGGACCCATTGATTCCTAGCTCTAGCGGGAGATGTGGGGGGGTTTTTTGCTGTGGATAATGATTGCTACACCAAAAGGTTTTATTATAGAGTCCCTCCTGAATTTAAACAATGAGACGATCCTCATATGAACGAACAGCGAAAAAAAAACAAACAACTCCACTGTCTCAGTTTCTTCTTTTAGAAAATTAACAGCAAGCGAAACTTAATTAAACTACCATGTGAGAGAAGGAAGCACGAATTTGGATGTAAGCCTGGCGGGGTGGTTTTAGATGTTAATTTCCACTCCCACTATCATTACCCTTCCAACCATAGTCTTCAGAGTAACCTTTTTTTAGAAGACCCCAAATGTAATTAAATATGCATCATTTAATTATGCTCCCCTGCCATGAATAAGAACTTAGAGTTTCATCTTTACAACAATTTTAATTTTCAATAAACAATTTCTTCTTTCTTTTTGAGTGCATTTCTTGCAGTGTACATATTTCTAACTAATTAGCCTTACTAGTTTTAATCTCATAATTCCATACTCTTAATTCCTTAAGTCTGATTCCGTATTTTTCTAAGTTTTGCTCCTTATTTTACATTATTTATTTACATATTTATTTATTTATTTTTCGCAAAAATCTCTATTCATTTTTATTTTTTTATTGATTTATTTTTTTTTTGTTTTATTTTTATAGTGCCAAGCTTTTCTTTTTCTTGTTTGTTACCAACAAAAGAACATTGAAGTGGTGTGAGTTTTTTTTTTATGTTGTAATTGTTAGGTATTTATTAATCCTAAACAACTATTAAGTGTTTTTCTTTTTTCTATGGAGTTTATTTATTTAATCGCATCATTGAAAGAAAATGCTTTCTATTGCTAAAAGGGAGAAAATATGTAGGTGCCAATCTTTCTTTCAGTGTAGTCGTCAATGTTAACGTTACATTATAGTGCTTTAAATTACCATGTTAGAATTTGGATAAGAATCAACAGAGTAATTGACAAATAGACAAATCAATCGGCACGAGCGGTTGATAAGCCTTAACTCAGGTAGCCAGGCTCTACACTGAACTACATAATTGCAATTTAGTAACTTGAAGTTTTAGTTTTGTTTTGCTTATATATATAATATTTAATTTTTTTAATTTTACTCACCCACTGTTGGTTCTTGAAGAAGGCCTTCTTGTCGATGCGGTGTTGGGGGTTATTAGTAAGAAAACTTCAAACTATAAATGCACTATTTAGTTTTTTTCATAAGTGATAATTAAAATATAGGATTATTTATTTCCTTTTTTTTTATGCATTTTTTTCATTTCATTTTTTGTTTATATTGTCATGATTAATTATTATACCCGTTACTCGTAGAGTAAAAGGGTATACTAGATTCGTTGAAAAGTATGTAACAGGCAGAAGGAAGCGTTTCCGACCATATAAAGTATATATATTCTTGATCAGGATCAGTAGCCGAGTCGATCTGGCCATGTCCGTCTGTCTGTCCGTCTGTCCGTATGAACGTCGAGATCTCAGGAACCACAAAAGCTAGAAAGTTGAGATTAAACATACATACTCCAGAGACATAGACGCAGGGCAAGTTTGTTGATTCATGTTGCCACGCCCACTCTAACGCCCACAAACCGCATAAAACTGCCACGCCCACAATTTTGAAAAATGTTTTAATATTTTTTCATTTTTGTATTAGTCTTCTAAATTTCTATCGATTTGCCAAACAAGTTTTTGCCACGCCCACTCTAACGCCCACAAACCGCCAAAAACTGTCAGTGTTGAAGACTCTCCTTCGCACTTTCACTAGCTGAGTAACGGGTATCAGATAGTCGGGGAACTCGACTATAGCGTTCTCTCTTGTTTTTATTTTTGATTTGAAGTATTTTATTTTTGGCATTGGCAACGAAACTTTCTTTTTCTTTCAGTTTACGATTTTACATTGGGTTGGCCAGCTTGTATTTCTTTTTTTCTCTTATTTTACTTTTCACCTGCACACACTCACATCACTAACAAATGCTTTTGCTTGATGTAATATGTAATATGTAATATGTTTAACTTCAATTAATTTTTGGGTTTTTAGGCACTGAAGGTATTTATACCCGTTACTCGTAGAGTAAAAGGGTATACTAAATTCGTTGAAAAGTATGTAACAGTATATATATTCTTGATCAGGATCAATAGCCGAATCGATCTGGCCATGTCCGTCTGTCCGTCCGTCTGTCTGTCCGTCCGTATGAACGTCGCGATCTCAGGAACTACAAAAGGTAGAAAGTTGAGACTAAGCATACAGACTCCAGAGACATAGACGCAGCGCAAGTTTGTCGATTCATGTTGCCACGCCCACTCTAACGCCCACAAACCGCATAAAACTGCCACGCCCACACTTTTTAAAAATGTTTTGATATTTTTTCATTTTTGTATTAGTCTTGTAAATTTCTATCGATTTGCCAAAAAACTTTTTGCCACGCCCACTCTAACGCCCACAAACCGCCAAAAACTGTCAGTGCTGAAGACTCTCCTTCGCTATTCCACTAGCTGAGTAACGGGTATCAGATAGTCGGGGAACTCGACTATAGCGTTCTCTCTTGTTTAATCTGTTTTTGTTTTACACTAGTTTTGTAACGGTTTTTATTTCTATGTAGGTTTTCTGTAGATTTTTTCCTGCGACCTCCGAACAAATTGTCTCCCAGCAGAGGTAGCTGACTCCAGCCGAACTTTTGGGTCGGCGTGGAAGAGTTTAAAATTCAGCTTCGTTTCCTCGGGTAACTGCGGGAATATAACTCATTCATTTCGGGCAATTTTTTCCCAGAATTACTTGGATATTTACCCAGTGATTTTCTTCTTTAGTGGAATCGATCGACCTGGCGATTTCTCGCTGTTTGTCGACGATAAAAATAACACGCGTGACCTAAACGTGCACAACTGTTATTATAATTTGGTAATTTTTTTGAAAATGTATCAGCTTATCAGCTTGACGATCGTCGTAAGAAAAGATCGAAGCTAGATGCTGGGGATCCGAAGAACCCTTATCCGAATCAATATTCACCAGCTGGTCAATTGCCATTTAGATGACGTTGCCAGATAAGGTTTCGATAATTATTATCGCTACTAACTAAGGCGCGAGTTTCGGTGATTTAAAAAAAATCTTGATATATGGGGACATTACAAACCGGTGGAAACACCATTTGAAGTTACATCAATCCATGGGCACACAAAAATAAAACAAACGTGTCTGATCCATCTATTCAATGTTAAGTCATACTTTTTCTTGTTAAACAACCTGAGCGGATATGACGGAATTGTTGGACTGGATGTACTAAAAAGGGTCAATGCAAAAATTGATATAACAAAAAACATCATTGGAGGTCAATTCGGAGGTTAAACAACTTCTAGCAGACGGAATAATAAGACCATCCCGGTCGCCTTACAATAACCCAATTTGGGTTGTTGATAAGAAGGGTTTTGACGAAGAAGGTCATAGGAAGAAACGTCTCGTTATTGACTTCAGAAAACTGAATCAGAAAACAAATGATGACAAGTATCCTATACCATCCATATCGACCATACTGTCAAACATTGGAAAAGCTCAGTACTTCACGACTCTTGATCTGAAGTCGGGCTTCTATCAAATTGAGCTCGCGGAGCGCGATCGAGAAAAGACAGCTTTTTCGGTCAACAACGGCAAGTATGAATTCTGCATCGCAAGACCTCTGACGAATATTCTAAAAGGTGACAATGGAAAAATTGGTGCAAACCACTCAAAGAAAGTCAAACTGGAGCTGACTAACGAGAAAATCATTTGAAAAACTTAGAAACACCCTGGAGTCTGAGGATGTCATGTTGGCATACCCAGATTTCACTCAGCCATTTGACTTGACCACTGACTCCTCTGGAAGCGGCCTAGGGGCTGTTCTTTCACAGAAAGGTCGTCCGATCACCATGATCTCTCGCACGTTACGCGGAACCGAGATTTCAATGGCAACAAATGAACGAGAACTACTAGCAATAGTATGGGCACTCCAAAATCTCAGAAGCTATTTATATGGCGTAAAGAAGTTAAACATCTTCACCGACCATCAACCACTGACCGGTTCAATGTCGGATAAAAATCCGAATCCCAGGCTCAAAAGGTGGAAAGCGTTTGTTGATGAACATAACGCACAAGTGTTCTACAAGCCGGGTAAAGAAAACCACGTACCCGCGCCTTGTCGCGGCAAAACGTAAATGCTTTAGATAATGATACACACTCCGACATCGCTACTATCCACAGCGAGGAGTCGTTGACCTACACTATAAAGTCAACGGAAAAACCTGTAAACTGTTTCAGGAACCAAATAGTGATCGAACAGGCAGATTTCCCGTCTATAAAGTCAATCATCCTTTTTAAATCAAAAACGCGTCACATTGTGCGATTTACAGACCGCACAACATTGCTTCGCTCACTAGAAGATTTAGTAAAAATAGATGTCGTCAATGCAATCCACTGCGAGCTACCTATACTCGCCTTCATTCAGCACGATTTAATTGTCGCTTTTCCCTCGACGACATTTAGACATTGTAAGAGCTTGGTCACCGATATAACAAACAGTACCGAGCAAAGAGAAATTATGACCACGGAACACAATAGAGCCCATAGAGCAGGACAGGAAAACGTAAAACAGGTCCTTCGTGACTACTTTTTTCCCAAAATGGGCCAGCTAGCGGCAGAAATCACCGCAAATTGCAGAACGTGTTCCAAAGCAAAATACAATCGTCACCCAGTGCAACAAACCATAGCGGAAACACCAATTCCCGGTTATACTGGGGAAATTATCCACATAGATATATTTTCAACTGATCAAAAGCATTTTCTAACTTGTATCGACAAATTTCCAAAATTCGCTATAGTCCAACCAATCGATTCAAGAGCAATCGTAGATATCAAAACTCCGATACTTCAACTAATAAATCTGTTCCCTAAAATAAAAACAGTTTACTGCGACAATGAAAGGTCTATCAACTCACAAACCATACGAACCATCCTAGAAAATAGGTATGGTATACAGGTCTCAAATGCGCCCCCCGCACAGCACGTCTAATGGCCAAGTTGAGAGATTTCATAGCACCCTAGCGGAAATCGCACGGTGCATCAAGATAGATCAAAACATAACCGAGACGACCGACCTCATTCTATTTGCAAGAATAGAATATAACAGAACTGTCCACTCGGTTACAAATAAAAAGCCTCATGAAATAGTTCACGCTATTCCACCAGATTTTGCGGGCACAATAAGAGACAAGATCAAAGAGGCTCAAGAGAAAACACTTAGGTACTCAAATGCACACAAAGACAATAAGCAGTACCAAGTAGGCGAAAAAGTCTGGTTAAAAACCAACAGACGCCTGGGTACCAAATTAACGCCACTCTGCTCAGAAGAGGTCATTGAGGCTGATCTGGGCACGACAGTGCTTATTAAAGGGAGGGTGGTTCATAAGGACAACCTTCGTTAAGAGGGTGCCCAATTTAATGTTATATTTTATACATTTTTTTATATTATTACTTTTTTATACTTTAGTGACGTTTGTTACTCTCTATATTTTCTATTTTTCGCACTTAGGTTAGGAAACTTGCTACTCCCGTTAGTCCTACTGACAACTCCCTCTTGGACCATAAAACTAAACGAATACTCACACGCTAACCACATACCAATAATGGACGGAGATATTACTTTATGGGACGAGTACGCTTACATGGGACATACAACGAACGTTACATCGTACGAGACTTACGCAGACGAGACGAATCACGCGATGGACTTCTTCGTGAAGGAGCACATGAGACGGGTACTTGAAACGGACTTGGAACGAATAGAGACTCTTCTGGACACACTAAAGGTACGTCACCGACATGCCCGTAGTCTTAATTTCATAGGGACTGCTTTGAAAGCGGGGACACCTGACTCTGACGACTGGGACCAGGTGAGGCTTAGACAGGGACAGCTAACGGACTCGGTAAACGGACAGATAGAAATAAACGACAAAATACAATTGCAATTAAACACACTGACCTCATCCATGAACTCTATTTTAAAATCGGACAACTTAGACACAGAACAATTGTACGAGACAATTTTGGCAAAAAACCGTGTTGTAATCAAGAACTTGAAAATGTAATACTTGCAATCACCCTTTCCAAATTAAACGTAATAAGTCCAATAATCCTGAATGACGTTGACGTAAAGGAGATTGAAAGTAAACATCCCACAAACGTTAGCGTGTCAGATATTTTAGAGGTAGCTAGCATAAAAACTTTTCAAAATCGAGACCTATTGTACTTTTTAATAAAATTTCCGAAGCCTTTGTTAACTTGTAGAAAAATAAGAATATTCCCGGTACAGCATGAAAATAGAATCTTAGATTTCGAGGACGGTAGCACGGTCGCGGATTGCGGTACGGAAACCTTCGCGGTCAAGGACTGCAATGTATCAGCGGGCACCACCTTCTGCAGGAGATCGAAAGCACCAACCTGCGCACAACAACTCATCTCTGGCATGGTCGCCCATTGCAACACCCAGCCTGGACACTTGGACCCAGTCACCATGATCGACGAGGGAATGCTCATCACCAACGATGTAACGATAAATATCACCGACGAGAAGGAAAGCCGAATGATATCAGGAACTAACCTGGTATCATATACCGAAAAAATTAAAATAAACGGCACCCTTTACGTCAACAATATCGGAACATCAAAGAAGAAAGCCGCAGTTTCAGCCATGGCTCAAGTAAACATTCTGAGGCACCTAGAGCGCCTTAGTCTGTCATCAATTTACGGAATGAGCGTTAAAAATCTGCAGCACATCAACCATCTCCAATCCCGACTGCCATCATGCAACACCTGGATCTTTTGCTCTGTCTCCTCCACAGCCTCAATAACCCTGGTCATCATCTTTCTTATCTACCGTCTGAAAGCCAAACGTCAACAACCATCTAAGACCATTGAATCCGGGGACGACTTCATCTTTAGACAAGGAGGAGTTAACACGAGCAAGTCAGAGGGGTGCGACGACCCGCCGAAATGCCATCCAAGACCGGATGGACCAACAATAACATCGGCGACGCTGAGTAGCCCAGTAACGCATTTCGCTTTAGCGAAAGCGATGTGCAAGGGTCAGCGTAATGCGAGGCGGACATGTGCGCGCTGGGTGACCGTCGAAGGCACGGAACTCCAGACGGCACGAGGCGCTGACTAAGCGCTCTGCTGGGTCCGCTGCCTCCAACCGAAGACTTGGCGACCTTAATAAATTTGATTTGCATTTAGTTCGTAAGATACTCGTACCAGAATTCAGAGCAGTTGGCTCTAATAAAAAACAAGAGAGAACGCTATAGTCGAGTTCCCCGACTATCTGATACCCGTTACTCAGCTAGTGGAAGTGCGAAGGCGAGTCTTCAACACTGACAGTTTTTTTCGATTTAAGGGCGTTAGAGTGGGCGTGGCGAAAAGTTTTTTGGCAAATCGATAGAAATAAAAAAAAAAAAAAAAATAAAAATTTCAAATGGACGTCAGTGGCGAATGCGTGCAAAAGTTTTTGGCAAATCGATAGAAATATACAAGACTAGTACAAAAATGAAAAAATATCAAAACATTTTTCAAAAGTGTGGGCGTGACAGTTTTGGGCGGTTTGTGGGCGTTAGAGTGGGCGTGGCAAAATGAATCGACAAACTTGCGCTGCTTCTATGTCTCTGGAGTCTGTATGCTTAATCTGAACTTTCTAGCTTTTGTAGTTCCTGAGATCTCGACGTTCATACGGACAGACGGACAGACGGACGGACAGACGGACATGGCCAGATCGATTCGGCTATTAATTAAGAATATATATACTTTATATGGTCGGAAACGCTTCCTTCTGCCTGTTACATACTTTTCAACGAATCTAGTATACCCTTTTACTCTACGAGTAACGGGTATAATAACCATTTAATACAAACGTATTTGGTCTAATTTATATATAATATAGATGATTATGCTAAGGAAAGTAAATATAGATTAGCAGTAGCCTATAAAAGAGCTAGAATTATGATAGATGAACCTAAAGAACAAAATAAGAAATTGTATGACCAGAAAGCAGGAAACTTAGATATATCAGTAGGAGATAAAGTTCTATTAAAAAACGAAACGGTTATAAGTTATAAGTATAAGTATATATATATATATATATAAGTTAATTATTTGTTAGAGGTAAAAAATAAAATAAATCCAATTTGTATTCCATTGCAACTAAATTACCCTAAGCTGTAGCTGTAGCAAGCTGTGAGTCTTTGGCTGTGAGCTGCGCTGCCCTTGGTGGCAGAGGATCGGCGTCGGCTCCGTAGCTTTCCAATAGGCCACGACATCGGCTGATGTTTTGCTGGTCAAATCGGTGCAGTGTTCTTGGAATCACTTGCATTGGTGGGAGCGGAAGTTGTTACCAATCAGATTCTTCGAACTCTACTTGGCAGCTCGGCGTGTGCAGGAAATTATCGAATTCTACTTGGCAGCTCGGCGTGTGCAGGAATTTATGCAGAAGCTGAGCTTGCAGATTAAAGCTTGCTTATTGGGGTTCATTGTTCTGGACTTAATTATATTTGTTGTTAACTCTTCCCCCTCCAATTTATGCTTGTCCTCAAGCTGTCTCTAGAAGTATGGAATGTCGTTGAACTGACGTAGCTGGTACTGTGCCTCAGTCGAAGATTGCTCGCGATTTGTAGGTGCGAGAATCGCGGTGACTTTCGCTTCCATTCCAGGCGTGGGACCTAGTTGCAGGGTTATGCTCTTCTTCCGTTGGCTATAGATGTGCAAACCCAGGATGAGAACCAGCACAATCCCAAAGAGCGTTAATAAAGTAATGCTGTTAACCGTTGAATGTGTTCTTATGTTCATCAGCTGTCCAGTGTTGTTTATGTGCAATGCTTCCAATGCTTCAAGAGATAGAACCTTAAGTCTTTCTTTTTCTTCGGCCGTAAACTGCACAAGGGGTGCTCCGGGGGTCGAGACTGTGGGTTCCAAGTTGCTGAACTGCTGGTTGTCGATAATTATCTAGTCATTTGATAGTTGAACCAGATAGGTGCCCTCTAGGTGAAGTTCTGTGTTGTTCCATCGTAGTCGTTTAGTAGGATGATTCCATCGTCGACTTCTTCTATTTTGGGTACATGGTCGGCATTGCTAAAACTACACAGCGCTTTCTGCCACTGAACTAACTTTGGTATACATTTTGAATTACTTATATTAACAATTTTTTTCTTATCGCATATTTGTATATATTCTACGGTTTTACAAGTTTGGGGAATGCCATAGGTAAGGTTTTTGTAAGCAAAGATTTCTTGAAAGTTTAAGTGTATGATTGAATTGTTTTTTACTATGGGTTTTATAATAAGGTCTTGGTATTGTATTTCTTCTAAGTTTGGAACTTTTACAATATACAGAAGTGTTGTTTTAGTATGTAGAATTGACACATCGGAAAACTCCATTATTTCATCCATTGATAGGGTTGGCATTATTATTTCTTTTAAAAATTTTCTCGATTTCAATTAGCTCATCTTCATTTAATACAAGAGTGTTAACTACGTTTAATCGTTCTGTTTGAATGGCATATTTAATGTTAATAATTTCTTCTTTTAAAAGGCGAATCTGGTTGTGCAAACTAATAGCTGCTTTACTGAACTGCTTTTTTGAATAGAATTGCTGAGAGCGTTAGATACTGAAGTGTGTTTATTTATTCTTCTTTCTAACTGATTGTTAACAATGACCTGTTGGTTATTATTGTCAATAAGTTTATCTAAGTTCTGCTCTATCATAACCAGGTCATCATGATCTGGAATTTAAGGACATTGTTTTTCGAGTTTTGGGAAAGGCTGTGATTGTTCGGAATTTGGGAGTAGTTGTGTTTATCTCATGGTGAAGGGTAGCGTATAATGGACTGCGTTTAAGGCTATTTTCCGTATGTTCATGTAAAATATCTAAAGCGGTTTGGATTTGGTCGAGGTTAATGAGGTGTATTAGTTTAGTTGTTGAGGTTTCTTCTCCTGGCTGATAGTTTAGTATTTCCTTTTTTTTCTTATTGTGGTTCGTTCGGTCCATTTCCTGTTTATTTTTAAGTCTTTCAATATTGTCTTGTCTGGCTGTCTCGTATTGGTCCGGGTCTGTTGTTACTCTTCTACCGAAGAATACTTCTAATGGTCGTTTCTTTGTAACCGAATGAAAACTGTAATTGTACTCGTAAACTGCCCTTTCTGAAAGTTCTTTAAAATTTCTCTCAGTGCCCTCTTTCTTAAGGCATCTCATTATCTCTGAGAGTGTTGAATGGAATCGTTCGACTGTTAACGGTACTTTTGTATGGTGGGGCAGTATAGACTTCTATCTGTAGCTGCTCCAACATGAACTTAATTGATTGGGAATTGAAAGCTTTTTCGTTGTCCATAACGATATGTTTTGGGACTCCGAAATAAAATATAATGTCACGCAAAGGGGTTCTGATATCTTCTATTGCTTTTGAATTTATAATTCTTGCTTGCGCTAATTTAGAAAACTTATCTATTGCAGTGAGTACTAAGTGTCGTTCTGTAGAATAAATGTCAATGTGCTTTGAAGTGACTTCTGTAGGTTGTCGGTATTTTTCCCATAATGTCTTCAGTCGTGTGAATGCCGTTAATTACGGAAGGGTTGAGGTCTGTTATTATATCGTCCGTGGTGTATTCAAGTCGGTATATTTCATGTCTATGGAAAGTAGGAAATGGGATGGTGAACTTGTAGTCGTATTTATCTGATTTATAAACGAATATTTGATTTTTGAAAACATTTATTGGGGCTTCGACGCTAGGGATTAGGTCATGGCTAGAACTTTCAGCGCTATGTTGTGTAGAGGCAACAGAGTTAATCTGCTCTAAAGGTATTCTTGAGAGCGCGTCTGCAACAACATTTTCTTTTCCCGGTTTATAGAATATTTCATAATCATATTCCTCCAAATAAGCTTTCCATCTCTTGATTCTGGCGTTTCCATTCCAGCTACTCAGAGATTGTGTTATGTGTGAATGTGTGCATTCTGTAAAGATCTTAACCTTTGCTTTACCTTATAGGTAATTTTTGAGGGCCTTGAGTGCCCTAACATTGTGGCTAACATTTCTTTTTCGTTCGCCGCGTAGTTCTCTTCGGCTTTGGAAAGTGTTCTAGAAAGAAATGATATAGGGTGGTTGACTTGCGATAGAATTGCGCCGATCGCGAAATTTGAAGCATCAGTAGTTAAATGAAACTCCTTATTGAAATCTGTGTAACGGAGAATTATTTCTTTTGACACTAA